>NW_028327333.1:7500-17500 GCF_031878675.1 Megascapheus bottae
TAGTTTTATGTTTAGGGTTATGGTTATGGTTAGGGTAAGTGTAAGGGTTAGGGTTAGGGTTAGGTTTAGGGTTAAGGTTAAGTTTAGAGTTAGGGTTAGGGTTAGGGTTAGGGTAAGGGTTAGGGTTAGGGTTAGGGTTAGTTTAAGGGTTAGGGTTAGGGTTAGGTTTAGGGTAAGTGTTAGGGTTAGGGTTAAGTTTAGGGTTAGGGTTAGGGTAAGGGTTAGGGTGTGGGTTAGGGTAAGGTTGGGAGTGAGGGTTAAGGTTAGGTTTACGGTTTGGGTTTTTGTTTTGGTTAGGTTAGGTTTAGGTTTAGGGTTACGGTTAGGGTTAGGTTTAGGTTTATGTTTAGGTTTAGGGTTAGGGTTACGTTTAAGGTTAGGGTTAGGTTTAGGATTAGGGTTAGGGTTAACGTTTAGGGGTAGGGTTAGGGTTACTATTACGTTTTGGGTTAGGGATAGGGTTAGGATTAAGATAATTGTAAGGGTTAGGGTTAAGATTTGGGATAGGTTTAGGTTTATGATTATGGTTAGGGTTAGGGTTAGAGTAAGGTTTTGGGTTAGGGTTTGGATTAGGGTTAGGTTTAGGGTAAGGGTTAGGGTTAGGGTTAGGATTAGGGTTAGGGTTAGGTTTAGGGTTAGGGTAGGGTAAGGGTAAAGGTTAGGGTTAGGGTTAGGGTAAGGTTTAGGGTTAGGATTAGGGTAAGATTTAGGGTTAGGTTTAGGGTTAGGGGTAGTGTTAGGTTTAGGGTTAGGGTAAGAGGAAGGGTTAGGGTTAACTTTAGGTTTAGGGTTAGGTTAAGAGTTAGGATTAGGGTTAGTGTTAGGGTAAGGAATAGTGTTAGGGTTAGGGTTAGGTTAAGCGTTTAGGTTAGGGTTAGGGTTACGGTTAAGGTTAGGGGTTAGAGTTGGGTTTATGTTTCGGGTTAATGTTAGAGTAAGGATAAGAGTTAGGGTTAAGGATAGTGTTAGGGTTCGGGTTAGGTTTAGGGTTAGGGTTAGGATAAGGTAAGAATTAGCGTTGGGTTAGGGTTAGGGTTAAGGTTAGGGTTAGGGTTAGGGTAAGGGTAAGATTTAGGGTTAGAATTAAGGTTAGGTTTAGGGTTAGGGTTAGGGTTAGGGTTAGAGTAAGGGTTTGGGTTAGGGTTAGGTTTAGGGTTAGGGTTACATTTAGGGTTACGGTTAGGGTAAGGGTTAGGGTAGGTTTAGGGTTAGGGTTAGGGTTACGGTTAGGGTTAGGGTTACGGTTAGTGTTACGGTTAGGGTTAGGGTTAAGGTAAGGGTATGTGTAATGGTTAGGGTTAGGGTTAGGGTTAGGTTTAGGGTTAGGATAAGGGTTAGGGTTAGAGTTAGGGTGAGGGTAAGCGTTAGGGTTAGGATTAGGGTTACGGTAAGTGTTAGGGTTACTGTTAGGTTTAGGGTTAGTGTTAGAGTAAGGGTTAGGGTTAGGGTTAGGGTTAGGTTAAGGGTTAGGTTTAGGGTTAGGTTTAGGGTAAGGGTAAGGGTTAGGGTAAGAGTTAGGGTTAGGGTTAGGGTTGGGGTTAGGTTAAGGGTTAAGTTTAGGGGTTAGGGTTAGGGTTAGTGTGAGGATAACGGTTAGGTTTAGGGTAAGTGTTAGGGTTAAGGTTAGGGTTAGGGTTAAGGTAAGGGTAAGGGTTATGTTTAGGGTTAGGGTTAGGGTTAGGTTTAGGGTTAGGTTTAGGGTTAGGGTTAGGGTTAGGTTTAGGGTTATGGTTAGGTTTAGGGTTATGGTTAGGGTTAGGGTTAGGGTTACAGTTAGGGTAAGAGTATGTGTTAGGGTATGTGTTAGGGTTAGGGTTAGGATAAGGATTAGGGTTAGGGTTAGGGTTAGGGTTAGGGTAAGCTTTAGGCTTAAGGGTTGGGGTTTGGGTAAGGGTAAGGGTTAGGCTTAGGGTTAGGGATAAGGTTAGAGTAGGGTTAGGGTTAGGGTTAGGGTTATGGTTAGGTTTAGGATTAGTTTTAGTGTTAGGGTTAGGGTAAGGTTTAGGGTTGGGTTTAGGGTAGAGATAAGGTTTAGGGTTAGGGTTAGGGTAAGGATTAGGGTTAGGGTTAGGGTTACGGTTAGGGTTAGGGTTAGGGTAAGGGTAAGGGTTAGGGTTGGGGTCAGGGTTAGGGTTAGGATAAGGGTTAGATTTAGTGTTAGGGTAGGTTTTAGGGTAAGGGTAAGTGTTAGGGTTTGAGTTAGGGATAGGTTTAGGGGTTAGTGTTAGGGTTAGGGTTAGGTTTAGGGTTAGGGTAAGGATAAGGGTTAGGGTTAGGGTTAGGGTTAGGGTTAGTGTTAGTTTAGGGTTAGGGTTAGGGTAAGGGTTAGGGTTAGGGTAAGAGTAACGTTTAGGTTAGTGTCAGGGTAAGGGTTAGGGTTAGGGTTAGGGTTAGAGTTAGGTTTAGGGTTAGGGTAAGGGTAAGGGTTAGTGTTAAGTTTAGGGTAAGGGTTAGGTTAAGAGTTAAGGTTAGGGGTAAGGTTTAGGGTTAGGGTTAGGGTAAGGTTTAGGGTTAATGTTAGGGTTAGTGTAAGGGTTAGGGTTAGGCTTAGGTTTAGGGTATTAGGGCTAGGGTTAGGTTTAGGGTTAGTTTTAGGGTTGGGGTTAGGGTAAGGGTTAGGGTTAGTGTTAGGGTAAGGGTAAGGGTTAGGGTTAGGGTGAGGTTTAGGGTTAGGGTTTGGGTTAGGATTAGGGTTAGGGATAGGGTTAGGTTTAGAGTTAGGGTTTGGGTTAGGTTTAGGGTGTTAGGGTTAGGGTTAGGTTTAGGGCAAGGTAATTTTTAGGGTTAGGGTTAGGGTTAGGGTAAGGGTTAGGGTTAGGTTTAGGGTTAGGGTAAGGATAAGGGTTAGGGTTAGGGTTAGGGTTAGCATTAAGTTTAGGGTTATGGTGAGGGTAAGGGTAAGGTTGAGGGTTAGGTTTAGGGTTAGGGTAAGTGTAAGGGTTAGGATTAGGGCTAGGATTAGGGTTAAGTTTAGAGTTAGGGTTAGGGTTAAGGTTAGGGTAAGGGTTAGGGTTAGGGTTAGGGTTAGTGTAAGGGTTAGGGTTAGGTTTAGGGTAAGTGTTAGGGTTAGGGGTAGCTTTGGGTTAGGTTTAGGGTTAGGGTAAGGGTTAGGGTGTGGGTTAGGGTAAGGGTAAGTGTTAGGGTTAAGGTTAGGTTTAGGGTTAGGTTTTGGGTTAGGGTTAGGGTTAGGGTTAGGGTTAGGGTTAGGGTAAGGTTTAGGGTTAGGGTAAAGATTAGGGATACGGTTAGGTTTACGGTTTGGGTTAGGGTTAGTGTTAGGGTAAGGGTTAGGGTTAGGGTTAGGGTAAGGTTTAGGGTTAGGTTTAGCGTTAGTTTTAGTGTTTGGTTTAGGGTTAGGGTAAGGGTTAGGTTTAGGGTTAACTTTAGGGTTAGGTTTAGGTTAAGGGTTAGGGTTAGGGTTAGGGTTAGGAAAAGGATTAGTGTTAGGATTAGGGTTAGGTTAAGGTTTTGGGTTAGGGTTACGGTTACGGTTAAGGTTAGGGGTTAGAGTTGTGGTTAGGTTTAGGGTTACGGTTAGGGTAAGGATAAGAGTTTGGGTTAAGGATAGGGTTACGGTTCGGGTTAGGTTTAGTGTTAGGGTTAGGATAAGAGTAAGAATTAGGGTTGGGTTTGGGTTAGGGTTAAGGTTAGGGTTAGGTTTAGGGTAAGGGTAAGATTTAGGGTTAGAGTTAAGGTAATGGTTAGGGTTAGGGTTAGGGTTAGCATTAAGGTTAGGGTTATGGTGAGGGTAAGGGTAAGGCTTAGGGTTAGGTTTAGGGTTAGGGTAAGGTTAAGTGTAGGTTTAGGGTTAAAGTTAGGGTTAGGGTTAGGGTTAGGGTTAGGGTTAAGGTAAGGGTTAGGGTTAGGGTTAGGGTAAGGGTAAGGCTTAGGGTTAGGTTTAGGATAAGGTTAAGGTTTAGGGTTAGGGTCAGGTTTAGGGTTAGTGTAAGGGTAAGGGTTAGGGTTAGGGTTAGGGTTAAGGTAAGGTTTAGGGTTAGGTTTTGTGTTAGGGTAGGTTTTAGGGTAAGGGTAAGTGTTGGGGTTAGGGTTAGGGTTAGGTTTAGGGGTTAGTGTAGGATTAGGTTTAGGTTTAGGGTTAGGATAAGGATAAGGGTTAGGGTTAGGGTTAGGGTTAGGGATAGGGTTAGGGTTAGTGTTAGGGTTAGGGTTAGGGTAAGAGTTAGGGTTAGGGTAAGGGTAAAGTTTAGGGTTAGGGTTAGGGTAAGGGTTAGGGTTAGAGTTAGATTTAGGGTTAGGGTAAGGGTAAGGGTTAGGGTTAAGTTTAGGGTTAGGGATAGGTTAAGAGTTAAGGTTAGGGGTAAGGTTTAGGGTTAGTGTTAGGGTAAGGGTTAGGGTTAGGGTTAGGGGTAGTGTAAGGGTTAGGGTTAGGCTTAGGTTTAGGGTAAGTGTTAGGGTTAGGGTTAGGTTTAGGGTTATTTATAGGGTTAGGGTTAGGGTAAGGGTTAGGGTTAGGGTTAGGGTAAGGGTAAGGGTAAGGGTTAGGGTGAGGTTTAGGGTTAGGGTTTGGGTTAGGATTAGGGTTAGGCCTGGGTTAGGGTTAGGGTTAGGTTTAGGGTACATGTTAGGGTTAGGGTTAGGTTTAGGGTAAGGATAAGGTTTAGGGTTAGGGTTGGGGTTAGGGTAAGGGTTAGGGTAAGGGTTAGGGTTAGGGTTAGGGTTAGTGTAAGGGTTAGGGTTAGGGTTAGGTTTAGGGTAAGTGTTAGGGTTAGGGTTAGGTTTAGGGTTAGGGTTAGGGTAAGGGTTAGGTTAACGGTAAGGGTAAGGGTTAGGGTTAGGTTTATGATTAGGGTTAGGGTTAGGTTTAGGGGTAGTGTTAGGGTTAGGATTAATTTTAGGGTTAGGGATAGGGTTAGGGTTAAGTAAAGGGTAAGGGTTAGGGTTAAGATTAGGGATGGGTTTAGGTTTAGGGTTAGGGTTAGGGTTAGTGTTAGGGTAAGGGTTAGGGTTAGGGTTAGGATTAGGGTTAGGTTTAGGGTAAGGGTTATGGTTAGGGTTAGGATTAGGGTTAGGTTTAGGTTTAGGGTTAGGGTTAGGTTAAGGGTAAAGTTTAGGGTTAGCGTTAGCGTTAGGGTTAGAGTTAAGGTTATGGTTAAGGTTAGGGTAAGGGTAAGATTTAGGGTTAGAGTTAAGGTTAGGGTTAGGGTAATGTTTAGGGTTAGGGTTAGGGTTAGTGTTAGGGTAAGGGTAAGGCTTAGGGTTAGGTTTAGGTTTAGGATAAGATTAAGTGTTAGGTTTAGGGTTAGGGTTAGGGTTAGGGTTAAGGTAAGGGTTAGGGTTAGGGTGAGTTTTAGGGTTAGGGTTTGGATTACGATTAGGGTTAGGGTTAGGGGTTAGAGTTGTGGTTAGGTTTAGGGTTAGGGTTAGGGTAGGGATAAGAGTTAGTGTTAAGGATAGGATTAGGGTTCGGGTTAGGTTTAGGGTTAGGGTTAGGGTAAGAGTAAGAATTAGGGGTGGGTTTGGGTTAGGTTAAGGTTAGGGTTAGGGTTAGAGTAAGGGTAAGATTTAGGGTTAGAGTTAAGGTTAGGGTTAGAGTAATGGTTAGGGTTAGGGTTAGTGTTAGGGTAAGGGTAATGCTTAGGGTTAGATTTAGGGTTAAGGTAAGGTTAAGTGTTAGGGTTAGGGTTAGGGTTAGGGTTAAGGTAAGGGTTAGGGTTAGGGTTAGGTTTAGGTTTAGGGTAAGGGTTAGGTTAGGTTTAGGATAAGGTTAAGGTTTAGGGTTAGGGTTAGGGTTAGGGTAAGGGTTAGGGTTAGGGTTAGGGTTAGGGTAAGGGTTAGGGTTAGGGTTAGGGTTAGTGTTAGGGTAGGTTTTAGGGTAAGGGTAAGTGTTAGGGTTAGGGTTAGGGTTAGGTTTAGGGGTTAGTGTTAGGGTTAGGTTAAGTTTAGGGTTAGGGTTAGGGTAAGGGTTAGGGTTAGGGTAAGGGTAAGTTTAGGGTTAGGGTTAGGGTTAGGGTTCGGGTAAGGGTAAAGTTTAGGGTTAGGGTTAGGGTAAGGGTTAGGGTTAGGGTTAGAGTTAGGTTTAGGGTTAGGGTAAGGGTAAGGGTTAGGGTTAAGTTTAGGGTTAGGGTTAGGTTAAGAGTTAAGATAGGGGTAAGGTTTAGGGTTAGGGTTAGGGTTAGGGTTAGGGTTAGGGTTAGGGTAAGGTTTAGGGTTAGGTTTATGGTTAGGGTTAGTGTTAGGTTTAGGGTTAGGGTAAGGGTAAGGTTTAGGGTTAACTTTAGGGTTAGGTTTAGATTAAGGGTTAGGGTTAGGGTTAGGGTCAGGAAAAGGATTAGTGTTAGGGTTAGGGTTAGGTTAAGGGTTTGGGTTAGGGTTAGGGTTACGGTTAAGGTTAGGGGTTAGAGTTGTGGTTAGGTTTAGGGTTAGGGTTAGGGTAAAGGATAGTAGTTAGGGTTAACGATAGGGTTAGGGTTCGTGTTAGGTTTAGGGTTAGGGTATAGGGTAAGAGTAAGAATTAGGGTTTAGGTTTAGGGTTAGGGTAAGGTTAAGTGTAGGTTTAGGGTTAGGGTTAGGGTTAGGGTTAGGGTTAGGGTTAGGGTAAGGGTATGTGTTAGGGTTAGGGTTAGGGTTAGGGTTAGGATAAGGATTAGGGTTAGGGTTAGGGTTAGGTTTAGGGTAAGCTTTAGGCTTAAGGGTTGGGGTTTGGGTAAGGGTACGGGTTAGGGTTAGGGTTAGGGTTATGGTTAGGTTTAGGATTAGGTTTAGGTTTAGGGTTAGGGTAAGGTTTAGGCTTGGGTTTAGGGTAGAGATAAGGTTTAGGGTTAGGGTTAGGGTAAGGATTAGGGTTAGGGTTAGGGTTACGGTTAGGGTTAGGGTGTTAGGGTAAGGGTAAGGGTTAGGTTAGGGTCAGGGTTAGGGTTCGGATAAGGGTTATATTTAGTGTTAGGGTAGGTTTTAGGGTAAGGGTAAGTGTTAGGGTTTGAATTAGGGATAGGTTTAGGGGTTAGTGTTAGGGTTAGGGTTAGGTTTAGGGTTAGGGTAAGGATAAGGGTTAGGGTTAGGGTTAGGGTTAGTGTTAGTTTAGGGTTAGGGTCTTAGGGTAAGGGTTAGGGTCAGGGTAAGGGTAACGTTTAGGCTTAGTGTCAGGGTAAGGGTTAGGGTAAGGGTTAGGGTTAGAGTTAGGTTTAGGGTTAGGGTAAGGGTAAGGGTTAGTGTTAAGTTTAGGTTAGGGTTAGGTTAAGAGTTAAGGTTAGGGGTAAGGTTTAGGGTTAGGGTTAGGGTAAGGTTTAGGGTTAAGGTTAGGGTTAGTGTAAGGTTAGGGTTAGGATTAGGTTTAGGGTAAGTGTTAGGGCTAGGGTTAGGTTTAGGGTTAGTTTTAGGGTTGGGGTTAGGGTAAGGGTTAGGGTTAGGGTTAAGGGTAAGGGTTAGGGTTAGGGTTAGGGTGAGGTTTAGGGTTAGGGTTTGGGTTAGGATTAGGGTTAGGGATAGGGTTAAGTTTAGAGTTAGGGTTTGGGTTAGGTTTAGGGTGTTAGGGTTAGGGTTAGGTTTAGGGCAAGGATAAGGTTTAGGGTTAGGGTTAGGGTAAGGGTTAGGGTTAGGTTTAGGGTTTAGGGTAAGGATAAGGGTTAGGGTTAGCGTTAGGGTTAGCATTAAGGTTAGGGTTATGGTGAGGGTAAGGGTAAGGTTTGGGGTTAGGTTTAGGGTTAGGGTAAGGGTAAGGGTTAGGCTTAGGGCTAGGATTAGGTTTAGGGTTAGGGTTAGGGTTAGGGTTATGGTTAGGGTAAGTGTAAGTGTTAGGGTTAGGGTTAAAGTTAGGGTTAAGTTTAGAGTTAGGGTTAGGGTTAGGGTTAGGGTAAGGGTTAGGTTAGGGTTAGGGTTAGTGTAAGGGCTAGGGTTAGGTTTAGGTTTAGGGTAAGTGTTAGGTTTAGGGTTAAGTTTAGGGTTAGGGTAAGTATAAGGGTTAGGGTTATTATTAGGGTTAGGGTTAGGGTTAGTGTTAGGTTTAGGGTTAGGGTTACGGTAAGGGTTAGGGTTAGGGTAAGGGTAAAGTTTAGGGTTAGGGATAGTGTTAGGGTTAGGGTAAGGGTAAAGTTTAGGGTTAGGGTTAGGGTAAGGGTTAGGGTTAGGGTTAGAGT
The DNA here is from genome assembly GCF_031878675.1 of Megascapheus bottae. Taxonomy (NCBI): domain Eukaryota; kingdom Metazoa; phylum Chordata; class Mammalia; order Rodentia; family Geomyidae; genus Megascapheus; species Megascapheus bottae. Next base: position 15,594 of record NW_028327333.1, read on the forward strand.
TAGGTTTAGGGTTAGGGTAAGGGTAAGGGTTAGGGTTAAGTTTAGGGTTAGGGTTAGGTTAAGAGTTAAGATTGGGGTAAGGTTTAGGGTTAGGGTTAGGGTTAGGGTTAGGGTAAGGTTTAGGGTTAGGTTTAGGTTAGGGTTAGTGTTAGGTTTAGGGTTAGGGTAAGGGTAAGGTTTAGGGTGAACTTTAGGGTTAGGTTTAGGTTAAGGGTTAGGGTTAGGGTTAGGGTCAGGAAAAGGATTAGTGTTAGGGTTAGGGTTAGGTTAAGGGTTTGGGTTAGGGTTAGGGTTACGGTTAAGGTTAGGGGTTAGAGCTGTGGTTAGGTTTATGGTTAGGGTTAGGGTAAGGATAATAGTTAGGGTTAAGGATAGGGTTAGGGTTCGTGTTAGGTTTAGGGTTAGGGTTAGGGTAAGAGTAAGAATTAGGGTTGGGTTTGGGTTAGGGTTAAGGTTAGGGTTAGGGTTAGGGTAAGGGTAAGATTTAGGGTTAGAGTTAAGGTTAGGGTTAGGGTAATGGTTAGGGTTAGGGTTAGGTTTAGTGTTATGGTAAGGGTAAGGCTTAGGGTTAGGTTTAGGGTTAGGGTAAGGTCAAGTGTAGGTTTAGGGTTAGGGTTAGGGTTAGGGTTTAGGTAAGGGTTATGGTTAGGGTTAGGTTTAGGTTTAGGGTAAGGGTTAGGGTTAGGTTTAGAATAAGGTTAAGGTTTAGGGTTAGGGTTAGGGTTAGGTTTAGGGTTTCTTTTAGGGTTAGGGTTAGGGTAAGGGTAAGGGTTAGTGTTAGGGTTAGTGTTAGTGTAGGTTTTTGGTAAGGGTAAGTGTTGGGGTTAGGGTTAGGGATAGGTTTTGGGGTTAGTGTAGGGTTAGGGTTAGCTTTAGAATTAGGGTAAGGATAAAGGTTAGGGTTAGGGTTAGGGTTAGGGTTAGGGTTAGGGTTAGTGTTAGGTTTAGGGTTAGGGTTAGGGTAAGTCTTATGGTTAGGGTATGGGTAAAGTTTAGAGTTAGGGTTAGGGTAAGGGATAGGGTTAGGGTTAGTGTTAGAGTTAGGTTTAGTGTTAGGGTAAGGGTTAGGGTTAAATTTAGGGTTAGGGTTACGTTAAGAGTTAGGGTTAGGGTTAGTTTTAGGGTTAGGGTTAGGGTAAGGGTTAGGGTTAGGGTTAGGGGAAGGGTAAGGGTTAGGGTTAGGGTGAGGGTTAGGGTTAGGGTTTGGGTTACGATTAGGGTTAGGGTTAGGTTTAGGGTAAGGATAAGGTTTAGGGTTAGGGTTAGGTTTAGCGAAAGGGTTATGGTTAGGGTTAGGGTTAGCATTAAGGTTAGGGTTATTGTGAGGGTAAGCATAAGGTTTAGGGTTAGGGTTAGTGTTAGGGTAAGGGTAAGGGTTAGGCTTAGGGCTAGGATTAGGTTTAGGGTTAGGGTTAGGGTTATGGTTAGGGTAAGTGTAAGGGTTAGGTTTAAGGTTAGGGTTACGGTTAGGGTTAAGTTTAGAGTTAGGGTTAGGGTTAGGGTTAGGGTTAGGATAAGGGTTAGGGTTAGGGTTAGGGTTAGTGTAAGGGTTAGGGTTAGCGTTAGGTTTAGGGTAAGTGTTAGGGTTAGGGTTAGGTTTAGGGTTAGGTTTAGGGTTAGGGTAAGGGATAGGGTGTGGGTTAGGGTAAGGGTGGGAGTTAGGGTTAAGGTTAGGTTTAGGGTTAGTGTTTGGGTTTGGGTTAGGGTTAGGGTTAGGGTTAGGTTTAGTTTTACGGTTAGGGTTTTGTTTAGGGTTAGGTTTAGGTTTAGGCTTAGGTTTAGGTTTAGGTTTAGGGTTAGGTTTAGGTTAAGGGTAAGGGTTAGGGTTAGGTTTAGGATTTGGGTTAGGGTTAGGTTTAGGGGTAGGGTTTTGGTTAGGATTATGTTTAGGGTTAGGGATAGGGTTA
>NW_028327333.1:27500-40000 GCF_031878675.1 Megascapheus bottae
CTGTGTTAGGGTTAGGATTAGGGTTAGTGTTAGGGTTAGCGATAGGGTAAGGGTAAGGGTTAGGGTTAGATTTAGGGTTAAGGTAAGGGTAATGGTTAGGGTTAGGGTTAGGGTTAGGTTTAGGGTAAGGTTTAGTGTTAGGATTAGGTTTAGGGGAACTGTTAGGGTTAGGTTTAGGGTAAGGATAAGGTTTAGGTTTAGGGTTTGGGTTAGGGTTATGGTAAGTGTTAGGGTTAGGGTTACGGTAAGGTTTAGGTTTAGGGTTAGTGTTAGGGTTAGAGTTAATTATAGGGTTAGGGTAAGGGTAAGGGTTAGGGTTAAGTTTACTGTTAAGGTTAGGTTAAGGGTTAAGGTTACGGGTTAGGGTTAGCGTTACTGTTAGGGTAAGGGTTAGGGTTAGGCTTAGGGTTAGTGTAAGGGTTAGGGTTAGTGTTAGGTTTAGGGTAATTGTTAGGGTTAGGGTTAGGTTTAGGGTTAGGGTTAGGGTTAGGGTTAGGGTAAGGGTTAGTGTTAGGTTTAGGGTAAGGTTAAGGGATTAGGGTTAGGGTTAGGTTTAGGGTTATGGTTTGGGTTAGGTTTAGGGTTAGGGTAAGTGTATGTGTTAGGGTTAGGTTTATGGTTAGGGTTAGGGTTAGCGATAGTGGAAGGGTAAGGGTTAGGGTTAAGGTTAGGGTTAAGGTAAGAGTAAGGGTTAGGGTTAGGGTTAGGTTTAGGGTAACGATTATGGTTAGGTTAAGTGTAAGGGTAACGTTTAGGGATATGGTTAGGGCTAGGGTTAGGGTTAAGGTTAGGGTAAGGGTACGTGTTAGGGTTAGGGTTATGGTTAGGGTTAGGGTTAGATAAGGGTAATGGTTAGGGTTAGGGTTAGGTTTAGAGTTAGGATAAGGGTTAGGGTTAGGGTAAGGGTTAGGGTTAGGGTTAGGGTTAGGTATAGTGTTATAGTGTTGGGGTTAAGGTTAGGGTTAGGTTTAGGTTTAGGGTTAGGGTAAGGGTAAGGGTTAGCGTTCGGGTTCGGTTTAGGTTAAGGATTGGGGTTAAGCTTAGGGTTAGGCTTAGGGTAAGGGTAAGGGTTAGGTTTAGGGTTAGGCTTAGGGTAAGGGTTAGGGTTAAGGTTAGGGTTATTGTTAGGGTTAGGTTTAGGGTTACGGTTATGGTTAGGTTTAGGTTAAGGGTATGTGTTAGTCTTAGGGTTAGGGTTAGTGTTAGGGTTAAGGTAAGGGTAAGGCTTAGGGTTATTGTTAGGGTTAGGTTTAGGGTAAGGGTTAGGGTTAGGTTTAGGGTAAGGGTAAGGTTTAGGGTTAGGGTTAGGGTTAGGGTTTGGGAAAGGGTAAGGGTTAGGGTTAGGGTTACGTTTAGGTTTAGGGTTAGGGTAAGGGTAAGGATTAGGGTTAGGGTTAGGGGAAGTGTTAGGGTTTGGGTTAGGGTAGGGGTTAGGGTAAGGGTAAGTGTGAGGGTTAGGGTTAGGATTAGGATAATTGTAAGGGTTAGGGTTATTGTTAGGGTTATGGTTAGGGGTTAGGTTTAGGGTTAGGATTAGCATTAAGGTTAGGGTTAGGGTGAGGGTAAGGGTGAGGGTTAGGGTTAAGTTTAGTTTTAGGGTAAGGGTAAGGGGTAGGGTTAGGGTTAGGATTAGGTTTAGGGTTAGGGTTAGGGTTAGGATTAGGGTTACGGTTAGGGTTAGGGTTAGGGTAAGGGTATGTGTTAGGGTTAGGGTTAGGGTTAGGGTTAGCTATAGGGTAAGGTAAGGGTTAGGGTTAGATTTAGGGTTAGGGTAAGGGTAAGGATTAGTGTTAGGGTTAGGGATAAGTTTAGGCTTAAGGTTGGGGTTAGGTTTAGTTTTATGGTTAAAGTTAGGGTTAGGGTTAGATTTAGGGTTAGGGTTAGGGTAAGGGTAAGGGTTAGCGTTAGGGTTAGGGTTAGGTTGAGGGTTGGGGTTAAGGTTAGGGTTAGGGTTAGGGTAAGGGTAAGGGTAAGAGTTAGGGTTAGGGTTAGGGTTAGGGTAAGGGTTAGGGTTACGGTTAGGGTTATTGTTAGTGTTAGGTTTAGTGTTACGGTTAGGGTTAGGGTTAGGGTTAGGGTAAGGGTATGTGTTAGGGTTAGGGTTAGGGTTAGGGTTAGCTATAGGGTAAGGTAAGGGTTAGGGTTAAGTTTAGGGTTAAGGTAAGAGTAAGGGTTACGGTTAGGGTTAGGTTTAGGGTAAGGGTTAGGGTAATTTTTAGTGTAATGGTAAGGTTTAGGGTTATGCTTAGGGTTAGGGTTAGGTTTCGGGTTAGGGTAAGGGTATGTGTTAGGGTTAGGATTCTGGTTAGGGTTAGGTTTAGGATAAGGGTTAGGGTTAGGGTTAGGGTTAGGTTTAGGGTTAGGGTAAGCTTTAGGGTTAGGGTTAGGGTTAGGGTTACGGTTAGTGTAAGTGTTAGGGTTAGGGAAAGGGTTAGGGTTAGGGTTAGCTTAAGGGTTAGGGTTAGGGGTTAGGGGTTAGGGTTAGGGGTAGTGTTAGGATTAGGTTTAGGGTTAGGGATGGTAAGGGTAAGGTTTAGGGTTAGGGTAAGGGTTAAGTATAGGGTTAGGGTTAGGGTTAGATTTATGGTTAGGTTTAGGGTAAGGTTAAGGGTTAGGGCTAGGGACAGGGTCAGGGTTAATATAAGGGTAAGGGTTAGGGTTAGGGTTAGGGTAAGGGTAAGGGTCAGATTTAGGGTTAGGTTTAGGGTAAGGGTAAGGATTAGGGTTAGGGTTAGGTTCAGGTTAGGGTTTGGGTTAGGGTAGGGTTAGGGTTAGGGTTAATATTAGGTTTAGGGTTAGGTTTAGAGTTAAGGTTAGGGTTAGGGTTACAGTTAGGGTAAGGCTATGTGTTAGGGTTAGTTTTAGGGTTAAGGTTCGGGTTAGGATAAGGGTTAGGGTTATGGTTACGGTTAGGGTAAGCGTTAGGGTTAGGGTTAGGGTTAGGGTTAGGGATAGGTTTAGTGTTAGGGTTAAGGTTAGGGTTATGGTTAGAGTTAGTGTAAGTGTTAGGGTTAGGTTTAGGTTTAGGGTAATTGCTGGGTTAGGGTTAGGGTTAGGGTTAGGTTAAGGGTTAGGGTTAGGTTTAGGGTAAGGGTAAGGGTTAGGGTTAGGGTTAGGGTTAAGGTTAGGTTTTGGGTTAGGGTTTGGGTTATGGTTAGGGTTAGCGATAAGTTTAGGCTTACGGGTAGGGTTAGGTTTAGTTTTATGGTTAAAGTTAGGGTTAGGGTTAGATTTAGGGTTAGGGTTAGGGTAAGGGTAAGGGTTAGCGTTAGGGTTAGGGTTAGGTTGAGGGTTGGGGTTAAGGTTAGGGTTTGGGTTAGGGTAAGGGTAAGGGTAAGAGTTAGGGTTAGGGTTAGGGTTAGCGATAGGGTAAGGGTAAGGGTTAGGGTTAAGTTTAGGGTTAAGGTAAGAGTAAGGGTTAGGGTTGGGGTTAGGTTTAGGGTAAGGGTTAGGGTTATTTTTAGTGTAAGGGTAAGTTTTAGGGTTATGCTTAGGGTTAGGGTTAGGGTTAGGGTTAGGGTAAGGGTATGTGTTAGGGTTAGGGTTATGGTTAGGTTTAGGGTTAGGATAAGGGTTAGGGTTAGGGTTAGGGTTAGGGTAACCTTTAGGGTTAGGGTTAGGGTTACGGTTAGTGTAAGTGTTAGGGTTAGGGTTAGGGTTAGGGTTAGGGTTAGGGTTAGGGTAAGGGTTAGGGTTAGGGTTAGTGTTAGGGTAAGGGAAAGGGTTAGGGTTAGGGTTAGGTTTAGGGTTACGGTTAGGGTTAGGGTTAGGGTAAAGGTAAGGGTTAGGGTTAAGGTTAGGGTTAGGGTTAGGATTAGGGTTAGGATTAGAGTAAGGGTTGGGGTTAGGGTTAGGGTTAGGTTTAGGGATAGGGTTAGGGTAAGTGTAAGGGTTAGGGTTAGGGTTAGGGTTAGGTTTAGTGTTGGGGTTAAGGTGAGGGTTAGGGTTAGGGTTAGGTTTAGGGTTAGGGTTAGGGCAAGGGTAAGGGTTAGCGTTAGTGTTAGGTTTAGGGTTATGGTTATGGTTAGGTTTAGGGTTAGGGTAAGTGTTAGTGTTAGAGTTAGGTTAGGGTTAGGGTTAGGGTTATGGTTAGGGTAAGTGTAAGGGTTAGGGTTAGGGTTAGTGTTGTTGTTAGGGTTAGTTTTAGTGTTGAGGTTAAGGTTAGGGTTAGGGTTATGGTTAATATTAGAGTTAGAGTTAGGTTAAGGGTAGGGGATAGGTTAAGGTTAAGTGTTAGGATAAGGTTAAGGGTTAGGGTTAGGGTTAGGATTAGGGTTAGGGGTTAGTGTTAGGGTTAGGGTTAGGGTTTAGGATTAGGGTTAGGGTTAGGGTAAGGGTTAGGGGTAAGGGTTATTGTTAGGGTTAGTTTAAGGGTTAGGGTTAGATTTAGGTTTAGGGTTGGGGTTAGATTAAGGGTTAGGGTTATGATTAGGTTTAGTGATAGTGTTAGGGTAAGGGTAAGTGTTAGTGTTAGGGTTAGGGTTAGGGATAGGGTAAGGGTTAGGGTTAGGGTTGGGGTTAGGGTTAGGTTTAGGGTTGGTGTTAAGGTTAGGGTTAGAGTTAGGGTAAGGTTAATGGTTAGGGTTAGGATTAGGTGTAGGGTAAGTGTCAGGGTTAATGTTAGGGTTAGGGTTAGTGTTAGGGTAAGGGTCACAGTTAGGTTTAGGGATAGGTTTAGGTGTTTGGGTTAGGGTTAGGGTTAGGTTTAGGGTTAGGGTTAAGGTAAGGGTAAGGGTTAGTGTTAGGTTTAGGGTTAAGGTTAGGTTTAGGGTTAGAGTTATCGTTAGGTTTAGGGTTAGGGTGAGGGTGAGGGTGAGGGTGAGGGTTAGGGTTAGGTCTAGGGTTAGGGAAAGGGTAAGGGAAAGGGTTAGGGTTAGGGTTAGGTTAAGGATTAGGGTTAGGGTTAGGGTTAGGATTAGGGTTAGGGTTAGGGTTAAGGTTAGGGTTTAGGGTTAGGGGTAGTGTTAGGATTAGTTTTAGGGTTAGGGTTTGGGTAAGGGTAAGGTTTAGGGTTAGGGTTAGGGTTAGGATTAGGGTTAGGGTAAGGTTAAGGGTTAGGGTTAGGGTTAGGGTTATGGTTAATATATGGGTAAGGGTTAGCGTTAGGTTTAGGGTTAGGGTTAGGGTAAGGGTAAGGGTTCTGTTTAGGGTTAGGGTTAGGTTCAGGTTAGGGTTAGGGTTAGGGTTGGGTAAGGGTTAGGGTTAAGGTTAGAGTTAGGGTTAGGGTTAGGGTTAGGGTTAGGGTTAGGATAAGGGTTAGGGTTAGGGTTAGGGTTAGGGTTAGGGTAAGCTTTAGGGTTAGGGTTAGGGTTACGGTAAGGGTAAGGGTTAGGGTTAGGGTTAGGTTTAGGGTTAGGGTTAGGGTTAGGGAAATGGTAAGTGTTACGGTTAAGGTTAGGGATAGGGTTAGGTTTAGGTTTAGGGTTAGGGTTAGGGTAAGGTTAAGGGTTAGTGTTATGATTAGGTTTTGGATTAGGGTAACGGTTAGGTTTAGGGTTAGGGTTAGGGTTAGGGTTAGGGTAAGGGTGAGGGTTAGGGTTAGGTTTAGGTTTAGGGTTAGGTTTAGGATTACGGTTAGAGTTGGGGTTAGGGTTAGGGTAAGGATATGTGTTAGGTTTAGGTTTATGGTTAGGGTTAGGGTTAGAATTAGGGTAAGGGTTAGGGTTAGGGTTAGGGTTAGTTTAAGGGTTATGGTTAGGGTTAGGTTTAGGGTAAGTGTTAGGGTTAGGGTTAGGGTTAGGGCAAAGGTTACGGGTAGGGTTAGGGTTAAGGTTAGGGTAGGGTTAGGGTTACGGTTAGGTTTAGGGTTAGGGTTAGGGTTAGGGTAAGGGTAAAGGTTAGGGCTATGGTTATGGTTAGGGTTAAGGTTATGTTTAGGGTTAGGGTAAGGGTTAATATTAGGGTTACAGTAAGGTTTAGGGTGAGGGTTAGTGTTAGGTTTAGAGTTAGGTTTAGGGTTAGGGTTAGGGTTAGGTTTAGGGTTAGGGTTAGGGTTAGGGAAATGGTAAGGGTTAGGGTTAAGGTTAGGGTTAGGGTTAGGTTTAGGGTTAGGGTTAGGGTTAGGTTAAGGTTAAGGGTTACTGTTATGATTAGGTTTTGGTTTGGGGTAACGGTTAGGTTTAGGGTTAGGGTTAGGGTTAGGGTAAGGGTGAGGGTTAGGGTTAGGTTTAGGTTTAGGGTTAGGTTTAGGATTACGGTTATAGTTGGGGTTAGGGTTAGGGTAAGGATATGTGTTAGGTTTAGGTTTATGGTTAGTGTTAGGATAGGAGTTAGTGTTAGGGTTAGAATTAGGGTAAGGGTTAGGGTTAGGGTTAGGGTTAGTTTAAGGGTTATGGTTAGGGTTAGGTTTAGGGTAAGTGTTAGGGTTAGGGTTAGGGTTAGGGTTAGGGCAAAGGTTAGGGTTAGGGTTAGGGTTAACGTTAGGGTAGGGTTAGGGTTAGGGTTAGGGTTAGGGTAAGGATAAAGGTTAGGGCTACGGTTATTGTTAGGGTTAAGGTTATGTTTAGGGTTAGGGTAAGGGTTAATGTTAGGGTTACAGTAAGGTTTAGGGTTAGGGTTAGTGTTAGGTTTAGAGTTAGGTTTAGGTTTAGGTTTAGGGTTAGGGTTAGGGTTAGGGGTAGTGTAAGGGTTATGGTTAGGGTTAGGTTTAGGGTAAATGTTAGTGTTAGAGTTAGGTTTAGTGTTAGGGTTAGGTTAGGGTAAATGTTAGGGATAGGGTTAGGGTAAGATAAGGGTTAGGTTTACGGTTAGGTTAAGTGTTAAGGTTAGGGGTTAGGGTTAGGGTTAGGGTAAGGGTGAGGGTTAGGGTTAGGGTTAGGGATAGGGGATAGGGTTAGGGTTAGGGTTAGTATTAAGGTTAGGGTTAGGTTAAGGGTAAAGGTTATGGTTAGGTTTAGGGTTAGGGTTAGGGTAAGTGTAAGTGTTAGTGTTAGGGTTAGGTTTAGGAGTAGGTTTAGGGTTAAGGTTTAGGGTTATGGTTAGGGTAAGTGTAAGGGTTAGGTTTAGGGTTAGGCTTAGGTTTAGTGTTGCGGTTAGGGTTAGGTTTAGTGTTGGGGTTAAGGTTAGGGTTAGGGTAAGGGTTAGGGTTAGGGTTACGGTTAATATTAGTGTTAGAGTTAGGGTAAGGGTAGGGGATAGGTTAAGGGTAAGTGTTAGGATAAGGTTAAGGGTTAGGGTTAGGGTTAGGATTAGGGTTAGGGGTTAGTGTTCGGGTTAGGGTTAGGGTTTAGGGTTAGGGTTAGGGTTAGGGTAAGGGTTAGGGGTAAGGGTTAGTGTTACTGTTAGGTTAAGGGTTAGGTTTAGATTTAGGTTTAGGGTTGGGGTTAGATTAAGGGTTAGGGTTAGGGTTAGGTTTAGTGATAGGGTTAGGGTAAGGGTAAGTGTTAGTGTTAGGGTTAGGGTTAGGGATAGGGTAAGGGTTAGGGTTAGGGTTGGGGTTAGGGTTAGTGTTAGGGTAAGGGTCACAGTTAGGTTTAGGGATAGGTTTAGGTGTTAGGGTTAGGGTTAGGCTTAGGTTTAGGATTAAGGTTAAGGTAAGGGTAAGGGTTAGTGTTAGGGTTAGGGTTAAGGTTAGGGTTAGGGTTAGAGTTAGCGTTAGGTTTAGGGTTAGGGTGAGGGTCAGGGTAAGGTGAGGGTTAGGGTTAGGTCTAGGGTCACTGAAAGGGTAAGGGAAAGGGTTAGGGTTAGGGTTAGGTTAAGGATTAGGGTTAGGGTTACGGTTAGGGTTAGGGTTAGGGTTAGGGGTTAGGGTTAGGGGTAGTGTTAGGATTAGGTTTAGGGTTAGGTTTTGGGTAAGAGTAAGGTTTAGGGTTAGGGTTAGGTTTAAGTTTAGGGTTAGGGTTAGGGTTAGGTTTATGGTTAGGGTTAGGGTAAGGTTAAGGGTTAGGGTTAGGGTTAGGGTTAGAGTAAATATAAGGGTAAGGGTTAGCGTTAGGGTTAGGGTTAGGGTTAGGGTTAGGGTAAGGGTAAGGGTTATGTTTGGGGTTAGGGCTAGGTTCAGGTTAGGATTAGGGTTAGTGTTGCGTAAGGGTTAGGGTTAACGTTAGAGTTAGGATTAGGGATAGGATTAAGGTTAGGGTAAGGGTAAGGGTTTAAGAATAGGGTAGGGTTAGGGTTACGGTTAGGTTTAGGGTTAGGGTTAGTATAAGGTTAAAGGTTAGGGCTACGGTCATGGTTAGGGTTAAGGTTATGTTTAGGGTTAGGGTAAGGGTTAATATTAGGGTTACAGTAAGGTTTAGGGTTAGGGTTAGGGTTAGGTTTACAGTTAGGTTTAGGGTTAGGGTTAGGGTTAGGGTTAGGGTTAAGATTATGGTTAGGGTGACGGTTAGAGTTAGGGTAATGGTTAGGGTTAGGCTTACGGTGAGTTTTAGGGTTAGGGTTAGGGTTAGACTTAGGTTGAGTGTTAGGGTAAGGGTAAGGGTTAGGGTTAAGTTTAGGGTTAGGGTTAGGGTAAGGGTTAAGGTTAGTGGTTAGTCTTAGGGTTAGGGTAAGTGTTAGGTTTAGGGTAAGTTTTAGGGTTAGGGTTAGGGTTAGGGTAAGGGTTAGGGTTAGGGATAGGGTAAGGGTAAGGGTTAGGGTTAGGCTTAGGTTTAGGGTTAGGGTTAGGGTTAGGGAAATGGTAAGGGTTAGGGTTAAGGTTAGGGTTAGGGTTAGGTTTAGGGTTAGGTTTAGGGTTAGGGTAAGGTTAAGGGTTAGTATTATTATTAGGTTTTGGATTAGGGTAACGGTTAGGGTTAGGGTTAGGTTTAGGGTTAGGGTTAGGGTTAGGGTAAGGGTTAGGGTTAGCGTTAGGGTTAAGGTAAGGCTAAGGGTTAGGGTTAGGATGAGGGATAGGTTTAGGGTAAGGGTTAAGTGTAGGTTTAGGGTAAGTGTAAGATTTCTGGTTAGGGTTAGGGTTAGGGTTAGTGTTAGGGTAAGGGTAAGGGTTAGGGTTATTGTTAGGGTTAGGGTTAGGGTTAGGTTTAGGGGTAGTGTAAGGGCAAGGGTTAGGTTTAGGTTAGGTTAAGGGTTAGGGTTAGGGTTAGGGTTAGCGTATGGGTTAGGGTAATGGGAAGTGTTAGGGTTAGGTTTAGGGTTGGATTAGGGTAAGGGTTAGGGTTAGGTTTAGGGTTAGGGTTAGGGTTAGGGGTTAGGGATAGGGTTAGGGTTAGGGTAAGGGTTAGAGTTAGGGTAAGGGTAACGATTAGGGTTAGGGTTAGGATTAGGTTTAGGGTTCGGGTTCGGGTTATGGTTAGTGTTATGGTTAGGTTTAGGGGTAGGGTTAGGGTTAGGGTTAGGATTAGGGTTAGGGTTAGTGTTAGGGTTAGGGTTAGGGTTACGGTTAGGGTTAGGGTTAGGGTAAGTGTTAGGGTTAGGTTTAGGGTAGGTGTTAGTGTTAAGGTTAGGGTTATGGTTACGATTAGGGTAAGGGTTAGGTTTAGGGTTAGGATTAGGGTAAGGGTAAGGGTTAGTGTTACTATTAGGTTTAGGGTTAGGGTTAGGGTTAGGTTTAGGGTTAGAGTTAGTGTTAGGGTAAGGGTAAGGGTTCGTGTTATGATTAGGTTTAGGGTTAGGGTAACGGTTAGGGTTAGAGTTAGATTTAGGGTTAGGGTGAGGTTTGGGTTAGGGTAAGGGTGAGGGTCTGGTTTAGGTTTAGGTTTAGGGTTAGGTTTAGGATTACGGTTAGAGTTGGGGTTAGGGTTAGGGTAAGGGTATGTGTTAGGGTTAGGTTTATGGTTAAGGTTAGCGTTAGGGTAAGGTAAGGTTAAGGGTTAGGGTTAGGTTCAGGGTAAATGTAAGGGTAAGGGTTAGGTTTAGGAGTAGGATTATGTTTAGGGTAAGGATTAGGGTTAGGGTTAGGTTTACGGTAAGTGTTAGGGTTAGGGTTAGGGTTAGGTTTAGGGTAAGGATTAGGGTTACGGTTAGGGTTAGGGTAAGGGTAAGGGTTAGGGTTAGGGTTAGTGTTAGGTTTAGGGTTAGGGTTAGGGTAAGACTAAGGGTTAGGTTTAGGATTTGGGTTAGGTTTAGGGTTAGGGTTAGGGTAAGGGTGAGTGTTAGGGTTAGGGTTAGGTTTAGGGTTAGGTGTAGGGTTACGGTTAGGGTTAGGGTTAAGTTTAGGATTACGTTAAGTGTTAGGTTTAGGATTAGGGTTAGGGTTAGGTTTAGGGTTAGGTTTATGGTTAGGGTTAGGGTTAGGGTAAGGGTTAGGTTTAGGCTTAGGGTAAGGGTTAGGGTTAGGGAAAGGGTTAGGGGTAGAGTTAGGCTTAGCATTAAGGTTAGGGTTAGGGTTAGGGTTAGGGTAAGGGTAACGGTTAGGGTTAGGGTTCGGATTAAGTTTAGGTTTACGGTGAGGGTAATGGTAAGGGTTATGTTTAGGGTTAGTATTAAGGTTAGGGTTAGGGTTAGCGTTAGGGTTATGGTAAGGTTTAGGGTTAGGGAATACGGTTATGGTTAGTATAAGGATAAGGGTTAGGGTTAGGGTTAAGGTTAGGCTTAGGTGTTAGGGTTAGGGTTAATGTTAGGGTTAGGTTTGGGGTTAGGGTTAGGGTAAGGGTAAGGATTAGGGTTAGGGTTAGGGTTAAAGTTAGGGTTAGGGTTAGAGTTAGGGTAAGCATAAGGGTTAGGTTAGGGTTAGGTATAAGCTTAGGTTTAGGGTTAGGGTTCGGTTTAGGTTTAGGGTTAAGGAAAGGGTAAGGGTTAGGTTTAGGGTTAGGTTTATGGAAAGTGATAGGGTTAGGGTTAGGGTTAGGGTTAGAGTTAGGGTTAGGGCTGGGTAAGGGTTAGGGTTAGGGTTAGGGTTATGGTAAGGATTAGGGTTAGGGGTTAATGTTAGGGTTAGGGTAAGGTTTAGGGTTAGTGTTAGGTTTAGTGTTAGGGTAAGGGTTAGGGTTAGGGTAAGGGTTAGGGTAATGGTTTGGTTTAGTTTTAGGGTTAAGTTAAGGCTAAGTGTTAGGGTTAGGATTAGGGTTAGTGATAGGCTTAGGGTAAGGGTAAGGGTTAGTGTTAGGGTTAGGTTTAGGGTTAGGGTTAGGGTTAGGTTTAGGGTTAGGGTTAGGGTTAGGGTTAGGGTTAGGTTTAGGGTTAGGGTTAGGGTAAGGGTGAGGGTTAGGTTAGGGTTAGGGTTAGGTTTAAGGTTAGGTTCAGGGTAAGGTAAGGGTTAGGGTGAGGGTTAGGGTTAAGTTTGAGGTTAGGGTTAGGGTTAGGGTAAGGGTTAGGGTTAGGGTTAGGGTTAGGGTAAGGGTTACGGTTAGGGTTAGGGGTAGAGTTAGATTTAGGGTTAGGGTTAGGATTAGGGTAAAGGTAAGGGTTATGGTTAGGGTTATGGTTAGGGTTAAGGTTAGGTTTACGGTGAGGGTAAGGGTAAGGGTTAGTGTTAGGGTTAAATTTAGGTAAGGGTTTTGGTTAGGGTTAGGGATAGGGTAAGGTTTAGGGTTAGGGTTAGGGTTATGGTAAGGGATAGGTTAGGGTTAGTGTTAGGGTAAGGGTAAGTGTTAGGGTTAGTGTTTGGGTTTGGGTTAGGGTAAGGGTTAGGGTTAGGTTTAGGGTTAGGGTAAGTGTTAGGGTTAGGGTTAGAGTAAGTGTCAGGGTTAGAGTAAGGGTTAGGGTAAGTGTAAGGGTAAGGTTAGGGTTAGGGTTAGGTTAAGGGTAAGGGATAGGGTTAGGATTAGGGTTAGGTTTAGGGTAAGGGTGAGGGTTAGGTTTATGGTTAGGGTTAGGTGTAGGGTTAGAGTTAGGATTAGGGTTAGGCTAAGGGGAAGATTTAGGGTTAGGGTTAGGGTTAGGGTTAGGGTAAGGGTAAGTGTTAGGATTAGGGTTAGGGTTAGGGTAAGGGTAAGGGTTAGGTTTAGGGTAGGGTTAAGGTTAGGTTTAGGGTGAGGGTAAGGATAAGGGTTAGGGTTAGAGTTAGGGTTAGGTTTAGTGTTAGGGTTAGGGTTAGCCTTAGGGTAAGTGTTAGGGTTTTGGTTAGAGTTAGGATAAGGGTATGGGTTAGCGTTAGGGTTTGGGTTAGACTTAGGGGTTAGGGTTAGGGTTAGGGTTAGGTTTGGGGTTAGGGTTAGGATAAGGGTAAGGGATAGGAAAGAGTTAGTATTAGGGTTAGTGTTAGTTTTAGGGTTAGGGTTAGGGTAATGGTAAGGTTTAGGGTTAGGGTTAGGTTTAAGTTTTGGGTTAGGGTTAGGGTTAGGTTTAGGGTTAGGGTTAGGGTAAGGGTAAGGGTTAGGATTATGGTTATGGTTAAGGAAAGGGTTTAGGTTAGGGTTAGAGTAAGGGTTAGGGTTAGGATTATAGTAAGGGTTAAGATTAGGGTTTGGTTTATTGTTAGGTTTCGGTTTAGGTTTAGGGTAAGGGTAAGGATTCCGGTTAGGGTAAGGGTAAGGGTTAGGTTTAGGGTTACGGTTAAGGTTAGGTTTACTGTGAGGGTTAGGGTAAGAGTTAGGGTTAGGGTTAGGGTTAGTGTTGGGGTTAAGGTTAGTGTTAGGGTTAGGTTTAGGGTTAGGGATAGGGTTAGGGTAAGGGTTAGCGTT
>NW_028327333.1:45000-50000 GCF_031878675.1 Megascapheus bottae
GTGTTAGGGTTAGGGTTAGGGTTCAGGTTAGGGTTAAGGTTAGGGTTAGTGTTAGAGTTAGCGGTATGTTTAGGTTTAGGGTCAGGGTCAGGGTAAGGATTAGGGTTAAGGTTAGGTTTAGGGTTAGGGAAAGTGTAAGGGTTTGGGGTAGGGTTAGGGTAAGGATAGTGTTAGGGTTAGGGTTAGGGTGAGGGTTAGGGTTAGGGGTTAGGTTTAGGGTTAGGGTTTTGAATAGGTTTAGGGTTAGGGTTTGGGTAAGGGTAAGTTTTAGGTTTAGGGTTAGGGTTAAGTTTAGGGTTAGGGTTAGGGTAAGGTTTATGGTTAGGGTTAGGGTAAGGGAAAGGGTTAGGTCAGGGTTAGGGTTAGGGTTAATGTAACGGTAAGAGTTAGGGTTAGGGTTAGGATTAGGGTTAGGGTAAGGGTAAGGGTTATGTTTAGGGTTAGGGTTAGGGTAAAAGTAAGGAGTAGGGTTAGGGTTAGTTTTAGGTTAGGGTTATTGGAGGGTAAGGGTTAGGGTTAAGGTTAGGGTTAGAGTTAAGGTTAGGATTAGGGTTAGGGTAAGTGTAGGGCTTAGGGTTAGGTTCAAGGTTAGGGTTAGGGTAAGGGTAAGGGTTAAGTTTAGTGTTAAGGTTAGGTTTAGGGTGAGGGCTAGGGTTAGGGTAAGGAAAAGGGTTAGGGTTAAGTTTAGGGTTAGGGTTAGGATTAGGTTTAAGTTTAGGGTTAGGGTGAGGGTAAGGGTAAGGGTTAGGATTAGGTTTAGGGTTAGGGTTAGGGTAAGAATAAGAGTTAGGGTTAGGATTAGGGTTAGGTTTAGGGTTAGGGTTAGGGTTAGGGTAAGGGTAAGGGTTAGGGTTAAGGTTAGGGTTAGGTTTAGGTTTAGGTTTAGTGTTAGGGTTAGGGTAAGGGTAAGGTTAGGGTTAGGAATAGGGTTAGGGTTAGGGTAATCGTTAGGGTTAGTTTTAGGGTTGGGTTAGGGTTAGGGTTACGGTTAGGGTAGGGTAAGGGTAAGCTTTAGGGTTAGGGTCAGGGTAAGGGTTAGGGATAGGGTTATATTTGGTTTAGGGTTAGGTTTAGGGTTACGCTTAGGGTTAGGGTTAAGGTTAGGGTAAGGTTATGTGTTAGGGTTAGGCTTAGGGTTAGCGTTAGCTTTAGAGTAAGGGTAAGGGTTAGGGTTAGGGTTAGGGTTAAGGTTAGGGTTCGGTTAAGGGTAAGGGTTAGGGTTAGGGATAGGTTTAGGTGTTAGGGTTAGGGTTAGGGTTCAGGTTAAGGTTAAGGTTAGGGTTAGAGTAAATGATGCGTTAGGGTTTTGATAAGGTAAGGGTTAGGGTTAGGGTTAGGTTTAGGGTTAGGTTTTGGTTAGAGTTAGGGTAAGAGTTAGGGTTCGGGTTAGGGTTAGGGTTAAGTTTAGGGTTAGGGTTAGGTTAAGGTTAAGGTTAGGGGTTAGGGTTAGTGTTATGGTTAGAGTTAGGTTTAGCGTTAGGGTAAGGGTAACGGTTAGGTTTGAGTTTAGGGTTAGGGTTGGGTTAAGTGTTAAGGTTAGGGGTTAGGGTTAGGGTTAGGGTTAGAAATAGGGTAAGGGTTAGGGTTAGGGTTAGTGTTAGTGTAAGGGTTATGGTTAGGGTTAGGTTTAGGGTAAGTGTTAGGGTTAGGGTTAGGGTTAGGTTTAGGGTTAGGATTAGGGTTAGAGTAAATGATGCGTTAGGGTTAGGATAAGGTAAGGTTTAGGGTTAGGGTTAGGTTTAGGGTTAGGTTTTGGTTAGAGTTAGGGTAAGGGTTAGGATTAGGGTTTGGTTACGGTTAGGGTTAGGTTTAGGTTAAGGGTTAGTGTCAGGTTTAAGGTTAGGATTAGGGTTAGGGTTAGGGTTAGGGTTAGGGTTAGGGTAAGGGTATGTGTTAGGGTTAGGGTTAGGGTTAGGTTTAGGAGAAATGTTAGGGTTAGGGTTAGGGTTAGGATTAGGGTAAGCGTTAGGGTTAGGGTTAGGGTTAGGGTAAGTGTTAGGGTTAGGGTTAGGTTTAGGGTTAGGGTAAGGGTTAGGGTTAGCGTTAGGGTTAGGCAAAGGGTAAGTGTTAGGGTTAGGGTTAGGGTTAGGTTTAGGGTTAGGGTTAGGGTTAGGGTAAGGGTAAGGGTTAGGTTTAAGGTTAGGGTTTGGTTTAGGGTTAGGGTTAGGGTTAGGGTAAGGGTAAGGGTTAGGGTTAGGGTTAGGATTAGGGTTAGGGTTAGGGTAAGGGTTAGGGTTAGGGTTAGGGTTAGGTTTAGGGTTAGGGTTAGGTTAAAGTTTAGGGTTAGGGTTAGGGTTAATGTTAGGGTTAGGATTAGCGTTATGGTTAGGGTAAAGGTTAGGGTTAGAGTTAGGATTAGTGTTAGTGTAAGGGTAATGTTTAGGGTTAAGTTTAGGGTTAGGGTTAGGTTAAGGGTTAAGGTTAGGGGTTAGTGTGAGGGTTAGGGTAAGGGTTAGGTTTAGGGCAAGTTTTAGGGTTAGGGTTAGGGTTAGGGTAAGGTTTAGGGTTAGGGTTAGCGTTAGGTTAAAGTTTAGGATTACGTTAAGTGTTAGGTTTAGGGTTAGGGTTAGGGTTAGGGTTAGGTTTAGGGTTACGGTTAGGGTTAGGGTTAGGGTTAGGGTTAGGATAAGTGTTAGGGTTGGTGTTAGGGTTAGGGTAAGGGTAAGGGTTAGGTTTAGGGTTAGGCTTAGGGTAAGGGTTAGGATTAGTGTTAGGGTTATTGTTAGGGTTAGGTTTAGGGTTTCGGTTAGGGTTAGGGTTAGGTTAACGGTATGTGTTAGTGTTAGGGTTAGGGTTAGGATTCAGGTAAGGGTAAGGATTAGGGTTATTGTTAGGGTTAGATTTAAAGTAAGGGTTAGGGTTAGGTTTAGGGTAAGGGTAAGGTTTAGGGTTAGGGTTAGGGTTAGGTTAAGGATTAGGGTTTGGGTTAGGCAGGGTTAGGGTTAGTTTAAGGGTTAGGGTTAGGGTTCGGGTTAACGTGAGGGTAAGGTTAAGGGTTAGGGTTTGGTTTAGGGTTAGGTGTAGGGTAAGGGTAAGGGTTAGGATTAGGGTTAGGATTAGGTTTAGGTTTAGGGTTAGGATTAGGGTTAGGGTTAGGGTAAGGGTTAGTGTTAGGGTTAGCGTTAGGGTTAGGCTTACTGTTAGGGTTAGGGTAAGGCTAAAGGTTAGGGTTAGGGTTCGGGTTGGGGTTAAGGTTATGGTTAGGGTTCGGGTTAGGGTTAGGATAAGAGTTAGGGTTAGGGTTAGGGCGAGGGTAAGGTTTCTGGTTAGGGTTAGGGTTAGGGTTAGAGTTAGGTTTAGGGATAGGGTAAGGGTAAGGGTTAGGGTTAGGGTTAGGGTAAGGGTTAGGGTTAGGGTTAGGGTTAGGGTTAGTGTTAGTGTTAGGTTTAGGGTTAGGGTTAAGGTTAGGTTTAGGGTTTGGGTAAGGGTAAGGGTTAGGGTTAGGGTTAGTGTTTGTGTATGGTTTAGGGTTAAGGTTAGAGTTAGGTTTAGGGATAGGGTAAGGGTAAGGGTTAGGGTTAGGGTTAGGGTAAGGGTAAGGGTTAGGGTTAGGGTTATGTTTAGTGTTAGGGTTTGGGTTAGGGTTAGGGTTAGGGTTAAGGTTAGGTTTAGGGTTACGGTTAGGGTTAGGTTTAGGGTTAGGTTTAAGGTTAGGGTTAGCGTAAGAGTAAGTGTTAGGGTTAAGGTTAGGTTTAGGGTTAGGGTTAGGGTTAGGGTTAGGGTTAGTGTTAGTGTTAGGTTTAGGTTTAGGGTTAGGGTTAGGGTTAAGGTTAGGTTTAGGGTTTGGGTAAGGGTAAGGGTTAGGGTTAGGGTTAGTGTTAGTGTAAGGTTTAGGGTTAGGGTTAGAGTTAGGTTTAGGGATACGGTAAGGGTAAGGGTTAGGGTTAGGGTTAGGGTAAGGGTAAGGGTTAGGGTTAGGGTTAGGTTTAGTGTTAGGGTTTGGGTTAGGGTTAGGGTTAGGGTTAAGGTTAGGTTTAGGGTTACGGTTAGGGTTAGGTTTAGGGTTAGGGTTAAGGTTAGGGTTAGCGTAAGAGTAAGGGTTAGGGTTAAGGTTAGGTTTATGGTTAGGGTTAGGGTTAGGGTTAGGGTTAGGGTTAGTGTTAGTGTTAGGTTTAGGGTTAGGGTTAGGTTTAAGGTTAGGTTTAGTGTTTGAATAAGGGTAAGGGTTAGGGTTATGGTTAGTGTTAGTGTTAGGTTTAGGGTTAGGGTTAGGGTAAGGATTAGGATTAGGGTTAGGGTTAAGGTTAGGGTTAGGGTTAGGGTAAGGGTAAGGGTTAGGGTTAGGGGTAGGGTTATGGTTGAGGTTAGGGTTACGGTTAGAAGAAGGGTTAGAGTTAGGATTAGGGTAAGGGTTAGGGTAAGAGTTAGGGTTACGTTTAGAGATAGGGTTAGGGTTAGGGTAAGGGTTAGGGTTAGTGTTAGGTTTAGGGTTAGAATTAGGGCTAGGGTTAGAGTTAGGGTAAGGTTTAGGGTTAGGGTTAGGGTTAGGTTAAGGATTAGGGTTTGGGTTAGGGCAGGGTTAGGGTTAGTTTAAGGGTTAAGTTTAGGGTTCGGGTTCGCGTTAGGGTTAGGGTTAGGGTTAGGTTTAGGGTTAGGTTTAGAGTTTCGGTAAGGGTAAGGGTAAGGTTGAGGGTTAGGGTTATGTTTAGGTTTGGGGTTAGGGTAAGAATAAGGGTTAGAGTGACGGTTAGAGTTAGGGTTAGGGTTAGGGTTAAGGTTAGGGTGAGGGTAAGTGTAATGGTTAGGGTTAGGATTAGGGTTAGGTTTAGGGTAAGGATTAGGTTTAGGGTTAGGGTAAGGGTTAGGGTTAGGGTTAGGTTTAGGGTTAGAATTAGGGCTCGGGTTAGAGTAAGGGTAAGGTTTAGGGTTAGGGTTAGGGTTAGGTTAAGTATTAGGGTTTGGGTTAGGGCAGGGTTAGGGTTAGTTGAAGGGTTAGGGTTAGGGTTCGGGTTCGGGTTAGGGTTAGGGTTAGGATTTGGGTTGGGGTTAGGGTTAGGGTT
>NW_028327333.1:55000-107497 GCF_031878675.1 Megascapheus bottae
TAGAGTTAGGGTAAGGGTATGTGTAGGGTTAGGGTTAAGGTCAGGGTTAGGGTTAGCGTTAGAATAATGGTTAGGGTTAGGATTAGGGTTAGGGTTTGGGTAAGGTTTAGGGTTAGGTGTAGGGTAGGTGTTAGGGTTAAGGTTAGGGTTATGGTTAGGGTTAGAGTAAGGGTTAGGTTTAGGGTTAGGGTAAGGATAAGGGTTAGGGTTAGGGCTAGGTTTAGGTTTAGGTTTAGGGTTAGGGTTAGGCTAAGGGTAAGGGTTAGGGTTAAGTTTAGTGTTAGGGTTAGGTTTAGGATTAGAGTTAGGGTTAGGGTAAGGGTAAGGTTTAGGGTTAGGATTAGGGTTAGGGTTAGGGTAAGGGTTATGGTTATGGTTAGGGTTAGGGTTAAGTTTACTGTTAGGGTTAGGGTAAGGCTAAACGATAGGGTTAGGGTTCGGGTTGGGGTTAAGGTTGTGGTTTGGGTTACGGTTAGGTTTAGGATAAGAGTTAGGGTTAGGGTTAGCGCGAGGGTAAGGTTTCTGGTTAGGTTTAGGGTTAGGGTTAGAGTTAGGTTTAGGGATAGGGTAAGGGTAAGGGTTTGGGTTAGGTTTAGGGTAAGGGTAAGGGTTAAGGTTAGGGTTAGGTTTAGGGTTAGGGTATGGGTTAGGGTCAGGGTTAGGGTTAAGGTTAGGTTTAGGGTTACGGTTAGGGTTAGGTTTAGGGTTTGGGTTAAGGTTAGGGTTAGGTTAAGGGTAAGGGTTAGGGTTAAGGTTGGGGTTAGGGTTAGGGTTAGGGTTAAGGTAAGGTAAGGGTTAGGGTTAGGGTTAAGTTTAGGTTTAGGTTTAGGGTTTGGGTCAGGGTAAGGGTTAGGGTTAGGGTTAGGGTTAGGGTTAGTGTTAGTGTTAGGCTTAGGGTTAGGGTTAGGGTTAGGGTTAGGTTTAGGGTTTGGGTAATGGTAAGGGTTAGGGTTAGGGTTAGTGTTAGTGTTAGGTTTAGGGTTAGGGTTAGTGTAAGGGTTACGGTTAGGGTTAGGGTTAGGGTAAGAGAAAGGGTTAGGGTTAGGTTTAGGGTTATGGTTGAGGTTAGGGTTAGGGTTAGAATAAGGGTTAGAGTTAGGGTTAGGGTAAGGTTTAGGGTTAGGGTTAGGGCTACGTTTAGAAATAGGGTTAGGGTAGGGTAAGGGTTAGGGTTAGGGTTAGGTTTAGGGTTAGAGTTAGGGTAGGGTTAGAGAAAGGGTAAGGTTTAGGGTTAGGGTTAGGTTTAAGTTAAGGATTGGGGTTTGGGTTAGGGCAGGGTTAGGGTTAGTTTAAGGGTTAGGGTTAGAGTTTGGGTTCGGGTTATGGTTAGGGTAAGGGTTAGGGTAAGGGTAGGGGTTAGGGTTAGGATTAGGATTAGGGTAAGCGTTAGGTTTAGGGTTAGGTTTAGAGTTTGGGTAAGGGTAAGGGTTAGGTTTAGGGTTAGGGTTAGGTTTAGGTTTGTGGTTAGGGTACGAATAAGGGTTAGAGTGATGGTTAGGGTTAGTGTTAGGGTTAAGGTTAGGGTGAGGGTAAGGGTAAGGGTTACAGTTAAGATTAGGGTTAGGTTTAGGGTAAGGATTAGGTTTAGGGTTAGGGTTCGGGTTATGGTAAGGGTTAGGGTTAGGGTTAAGGTTAGGTTTAGGCTTGGGGTTAAGGTTAGGTTAGGGTTATGGTAAGGGTAAGGGTTAGGGTTAGGGTTAGTTTAGGGTTAAATTTCGGGTTAGGTTTAGGGTTAGGTTTAGAGTTTGATTAAGGGTAAGGGTTAGGTTTAGGGTTAGGGTTAGGTTTAGGTTTGTGGTTAGGGTAAGAATAAGGTTTAGGGTGAGGGTTAGGTTTAGTCTTAGTGTTAGGGTCAGGGTAAGGGTTAGGGTTAAGTGTAGTGTTAGGCTTAGGGTTAAGGTTGAGGTTAGTGTTAGATTTAGGATTAGGGTAAAGGTTAGGTTTAGGGTTATGGTAAGGGTTCGGGTTTGTGTTAGAGTTAGGATTAGGGTAAGGGTAAGGCATAGGGTTAGGGTTAGGGTTATGGTTAGGTTTGAGGTTAGGGTTAGGGTAAGAGTAAGGGTTAGGGTTAGTGTTAGGGTAAGGGTTAGGGTTAGGGTTAGGATTAGGGTTTGAGTTAGAGTTAGGATTAGAGTAAAGGTAAAGGTTAGGGTAAGGTTAGCGTTAGGGTTAGGGGTTAGTGTTAGTGTTAGGGTTAGGTTAAGGGTTAGTGTTAGGGTTAAGGTCAGGGTTTGGATAAGGGTTTGGGTTAGGGTAAGTGTAAGTGTTAGGGTTAGGGTTAGTTTTAGGGTTAAGGTTGAGGTTAGTGTTAGATTTAGGATTAGTGTAAGGGTTAGGGTTAGGGTTAGGGTAAGGGTTAGGGTCAGTGTTAGGGTTAAGATTAGGTTTAGGATTAGTGTAAGGGTTAGAGTTAGGTTTAGGGTGAGGGTTAGGGTTAGGCTTAGTGTTAGGTTCAGTGTAAGGGTTAGATTTAGGGGTAGGGTTAGGTTTAGGGTTAAGGTTGAGGTTAGTGTTTAATTTAGGATTAGGGTAAGGGTTAGGGTCAGGGTTAGGGTAAGGGTCAGGGTTAGTGTTAGGCTTAGGTTTAGGATAAGGGTAAGGGTTAGGGTTAGGGTTAGGGTTGGGTAAGTGTTAGGGTTAGGGTTAGGGTTTCGGTTAGGGTTAGGCTTAGGGTAAGGGTAAGGGTTAGGGTTAGGGTTAGGCTTAGGTTTATGGTAGAGGTTAGGGTTAGGGTTAGGGTAAGGGTAAGGGTTAGGGTTCTGGTTAGGGTAAGGGTTAGGGTTCGTGTGAGGGTTAGGGTTAGGGTTAGGGTAAGGGTAAGTGTTAGGCTTAGGCTTAGGGTTTAGATTGAGGTTAGGGTTAGGGTTAGAGTAAGGGTTAGGGTTAGGGTAAGTGTTAGGGTTAGGGTTCCGGTTAGAGTTAGGGTTAGGGATAGGGTAAGGGTAAGGGTTACGTTTAGGGTCAGGGTAAGGGTTATGGTTAGGCGTTAGGGTTAGTGTTAGGGTTAGGTTAAGGGTTAGGATTAGGGTTAGGGTTAGGGTTAGTATAAGGGTTAGTGTTAGGTTTAGGGTTAGGGTTACGGTTAGGGTTAGTGTTATGGTTGAGGTTAGGGTTAGGGTTAGAGTAAGGGTTAGGGTTAGGGTTAGGGTTAGGGTTAGGGTAAGGGTTAGGGTTAGGGGTTATGGTTAGTGTTAGGTTTATGTTAAGGGTTAGGTTTAGTGTGAGGGTTAGGGTTAGGATAAGGGTTAGGGTTAGGGTAAGGGTAAGTGTTAGTGTTAGGGTTAGGGTTAATGTTAGGGTAAGTGTTAGGGTTAGGGTTAGGGTTAGGTTTAGGTTTGGGGTTAGGTTTAGGTTAATGTTAGGGTTAGGGTTAAGGTTAGGGTTAGGGATAGGGTTAGGTATAGAGTTAGGGTTACGGTAAGGGTAAGGGTTAGGGTTAAGGTTAGGGTTAGGGTTAGGGAAAGGGTGAGGGTTAGGGTTAGGTTTAGGGTTCGGGTAAGGATTAGGGTTAGGGTTAGTGTTAGGGTATGTGTTAGGATTAGGGTTAGTTTTAGCATTAAGGTTAGGATTAGGGTTAGGGTAAGGGTAAGGTTTAGGGTTAGGGTTAGGGTTACGGTTAGGGTTAGTGGTTAGGGTTAGTGTTAGGTTTAGATTAATGGTTATTGTAAGGATACGAGTTAGGTTTAGGGATAGGGTTAGGGTTCGGGTTAGGGTTAGGGTAAATGTTACGGTTAGGGTTAGGGTTATGGTAAGGGTAAGGGTTACGGTTAAGGTTAGTGTTAGGGTTAGGGTTCGGGTAAAGGTAAGGGTTAGGGTTAGGTTTAGGGTTAGGGTAAGCGTAAGGGTTAGATTTAGGGTTAGGGTTAGGTTTAGGGTTAGGGTTAGGGTAAGGATGAGGGTTAGAGTTAAGGTTAGGGTTAGGGTAAGGCTTAAGGTTAGGGTGAGGGTAAGGGTAAGGGTCAGGGTTAGGTTTAGGGTTAGGGTTAGGGTAAGGGTAAGGGTTAGGGTTTGGGTTTTGGTAAGGGTAAGGCTTAGGGTTAAGGTTAGGTTTAGGGTTAGGGTTAGGGTTAGGGTAAGGGTAGGGGTTAGGGTTAGGATTAGGTTTAGGTTTAGGGTAATGGTTAGGTTTAGGTTAGTGTTAGGGTTAGGTTTAGGGTTAGGAAGAGGGTAAGGGTAAGGGTTAGGGTTAGGGTTAGGGTTAGGTTTAGGTTTATAGTTATGGTTAGGGTTAGGGTTAGGGTAAGGGTATGTGTTAGGTTTAGGGTTAGGGTTGGGGTTAGGGTAAGTGTTAGGTATAGGGTTAGGGTTAGGGTTAGGGTTAGTGTAAGGGTAAGGGTAAGGGTTAAGTTTAGGGTTAGGGTTAGGTTTAGGGTTATGGTTAGGGTAAGGGTAAGGGTGAGGGTTAGTTTTAGGTTTAGGGTAAGGTTAAGGGTTAGGTTTAGGGTTAGGATTAGGTTTAGGGTAACGATTAGGGTATGGATTAGGGTTAGAGTTAAGTTTAGGTTTAGGGTTAGGGTTAGGGTTAGGGTTAAGGTTATGGTGAGGGTAAGGGTAAGGGTTAGGGTTAGGATTAGGGTTATTGTTAGGGTAAGGGTTAGGGGTAGGGTTAGAGTTAGAGTTAGGGTAAGGGTTAGGTTAGGGTTAGGGTTAGGTTTTGGGTTGGGGTTAAGGTTATGGTTAGGGTTAGGGTAAGGATTATGGTTAGTGTTAGGGTAAGGGTAAGGTTTAGGGTTAGGATTAGGGTAAGGTTTAGGGTTAAGATTAGGATTAGGGTTAGAGTTAGGCTTAGTGTTAGGGTAGCGGTAAGGGTTAGGACTATGGTTAGGGTTAAGGTTTAGGTTAGGGTTACGGTTAGGGTTATGGTAAAGGTTGGTGTTAGAGTTAGGGTAAGGATTAGGGTTAGGTTTAGGGTTAGGGTTAGAGTAAGGGTAAGGGTTAGGGTTAGGGTTAGGGTTAAGGTTGAGGTTAGGGTTAGGGTTAGAAGAAGGGTTACGGTTAGGGTTAGGGTAAGGGTTAGGGTTAGGGTTAGGGTTACGGTTAGAGATAGGGTTAGGGTTATGGTAAGGGTTAGGGTTAGGGTTAGGGTTAGAGTTAGGGTTAGAGTAAGGGTAAGGTTTAGGGTTAGGGTTAGGGTTATGATAAGGGTTAGGGTTAGGGGTTAGGGTTAGTGTTAGGGTTAGGTTAAGGGTTCGCGTTAGGGTTAGGGTTAGGATAAGGGTTAGTTTAGGGAAAGGGTAAGTGTTAGGGTTAGGGTTAGGTTTAGCGTTAGGGTTAGGATTAGGGTTAGGGTAAGGGTTAGAGTTAGGGTTAGGTTTAGGTTTAGGGTTGGGGTTAAGGATAGGTTTAGGGTTAGGGTGAGGGTAGGGGTTAGGGTTAGGGTTAGGGTAAGGGTTTGGGTTCGGATTAGGGTTAGGGTTAGGGTTAGGGTTAGGGTTAGCGTAAGGGTTAGGGTAAGGGTTATGGTTAGGGTTAGGTTTAGGTTTAGGCTTAGTATTAGGGTAAGGGTAAGGGTTAGGGTTAGGTTTAGGGTTGAGGTTAGGATTAGGTTAGGGTTAGTGTAAGGGTAAGGATTAGCATTAGGGCTAAGGTTAGGGTTATGGTTGAGTTTAGGGTTAGGGTTAGAGGAAGGGTTAGGGTTCGGGTTATGTTAAGGGTTAGGGTTAGGGTTAGGGTTAGGGTTAGAGTTAGGTTTAGGGTTAGAGTAAGGGTAAGGGTTAGGGTTAGGGTTAGGGTTAGGGTTAGGGAAAGGGTTAGGGTTAGGTGTTAGGTTTAGTGTTAGGGTTAGTTAAGGGTTAGGGTTAGGGTTAAGATTAGGGATAGGGTTAGGATAAGTGTTAGGGTTGGGGTATGGGTAAGTGTTAGAGTTCGGGTTAGGTTTAGGGTAAGGGTTAGGGTTAGGGTTTGGGTTAGGTTTAGATTTGGGGTTAAGGTTAGGGTTAGGGTTAGGGTAAGGGTAAGGGTTAGGGTTAGGGTAAGGGTTAGGGTTAGGGTTAGGGTTAGGGTAAGGATTAGGGAAGGGTAAGGGGTAGGGTTAGGGTTAGGGTAAGGGATACGGTTAGGGGTTAGTGTTAGTGTTAGGGTTAGGTTAAGTTAGGGTTAGGTTTAGGGTTACTTTTAGGATAGGGTTAGGATTAGGGTTAGGGTAAGGGTAAGTGTTAGGGTTAGCGTAAGGGTTAGGGTTAGGGTAAGGGTTAGGGTTAGGGTTAGGGTTAGGTTTAGGGTTGGGGATAAGGTTATGGTTAGGGTTAGGTTAAGGGTAAGGATTAGGGTTATGTTTAGGGTTAGGGTAAGGGTTAGGGTTAGGGTTAGGGTTAGGTTTATTCTTGCGGTTAGGTTTATGGTTGGGGTAATGCTATGTGTTAGGTTTAGGGTTAGGCTTAGGTTTAGGGTAAGTGTTAGGGATACGGTTAGGGTTAGGTTTAGGGTAAGGGTAAGGGTTAGGGTTAAGGTTAGGGTTAGGGTTAGGTTTAGGGTTAGGGTTAGGGTAAGGGTAAGGGTTAGGTTTAGTTTAGGGTTAGGGTAAAGGTAAGGGTTAGGTTTAGTGTTAGGATTAGGTTTAGCGTAACCGTTAGGGTAAGGATTAGGGTTAGATTAAAGTTATGGTTAGGGTTAGGGTTAGGGTTAGAGTTAAGTTTAGGGTGAGGGTAAGGGTAAGTGTTAGGGTTAGGGTTAGGGTTAGGGTTAGGGGTAGGGTAAGGTGTAGAGTTAGGGTAAGGGTTAGGGTTAGGGTTAGGTTTAGGGATGGGGTTAAGGTTATGGTTAGGGTTAGGGTAAGGGTTAGGGTTAGGTTTAGGGTAAGTGTAAGGGTTAGGGTTAGTGTTAGGGTTAGGGTTAGGATAAGTTTTAGGGTTAAGATTAGGGTTAGGGTTAGAGTTAGGCTTAGTTTTAGGGTAACGGTACGGGTTAGGATTAGGGTTAGGGTTAAGGTAGAGGTTAGGATTAGGGTTAGGGTTATCGTAAGGGTTAGGGTTAGGGTTATAGTAAGGGTTAGGGATAGGGTTAGTGTTAGGGATGTGGTTGAGTTTAGGGGTTGTGTTAGAAGAAGGTTTAGGTGTAGGGTTAGGGTAAGGGTTAGGGTTAGGGTTAGGGTTACGGTTAGAGATAGGTTTAGGGTTAGGGTAAGTGTTAGGGTTAGGGTTAGGGTTAGGTTTTGAGTTAGGGTTAGGGTTACAGTAAGGGTAAGGGTTAGGGTTAGGGTTAGGGTTAGGGTAAGGGTTAGGGTTAGGGGTTAGTGTTAGTGTTAGGGTTAGGTTAAGGGTTAGGGTTAGTGTTAGGGTTAGGTTAAGGGTTAGGGTTAGGATAAGGGTTAGGTTAGGGAAAGGGTAAGTGTTAGGGTTAGGGTTAGAGTTAAGATTAGGGTAAGGGTAAGGGTTAGGGTTAGGATTAGGGTTAGGGTTAGGGTAAGGGTAAGGGTTAGGGTTAGGGTTAGGGTTAGGGTAAGGGTAAGTGTTAGGGTTAGGGTTAGGATAAGGGTAAGGGTAAGAGTTAGGGTTAGAGTTAGGTTTAGGGTTGGGGTTAAGGTTAGGTTTAGGGTTTGGGTAAGGGTAAGGGTAAGGGCAAGGGTTAGGGTTAAGGTTATGGTTAGAGGTAGTTTTAGAGTTAGGGTAAGGGTAAGGGTTAGGTTTGAGTTTAGGGTTAGGGTTGGGTTAAGTGTTAAGGTTAGGGGTTAGGGTTAGGGTTAGGGTTAGAAATAGGGTAAGGGTTAGGGTTAGGGTTAGTGTTAGTGTAAGGGTTATGGTTAGGGTTAGGATTAGGTTTAGGTTACGGATAGGGTTAGGTTCAGGTTAAGGGTTAGGGTCAGGTTTAAGGTTAGGATTAGGGTTAGGGTTAGGGTTAGGATTAGGGTAAGGGTATGTGTTAGGGTTAGGGTTAGGTTTAGGAGAAGGGTTAGGGTTAGGGTTAGGGTTAGGGTTAGGGTAAGCGTTAGGGTTAGGGTTAGGGTTAGGGTTAGGTTAAAGTTTAGGGTTACGGTTAGGGTTAATGTTAGGGCTAGGATTAGGGATATGGTTAGGGTAAGGGTTAGGGTTAGGCATAGTGTGAGCTTTAGGGTTAGGGTTAAGGTTAGGGTTAGAGTTAGGATTAGTGTTAGGGTAAGGGTAATGTTTAGGGTTAAGTTTAGGGTTAGGGTTAGGTTAAGGGTTAAGGTTAGGGGTTAGTGTGAGGGTTAGAGTAAGGGTTAGGTTTAGGGCAAGTTTTAGGGTTAGGGTTAGGGTTAGGGTAAGTTTTATGGTTAGGGTTAAGGTTAGGGTTAAGTTTAGGATTACGTTAAGTGTTAGGTTTAGGGTTAGAGTTAGGGTTAGGTTTAGGGTTACGGTTAGGGTTAGGGTTAGGGTTAGGATAAGTGGTAGGGTTGCTGTTAGGGTTAGGGTAAGGGTAAGGGTTAAGTTTAGGGTTAGGCTTAGGGTAAGGGTTAGGATTAGTGTTAGGGTTATTGTTAGGGTTAGGTTTAGGGTTTCAGTTAGGGTTAGGGTTAGGTTAACGGTAGGTGTTAGTGTTAGGGTTAGGGTTAGGATTAAGGTAAGGGTAAGGTTTAGGGTTATTGTTAGGGTTAGATTTAGGGTAAGGGCTAGGGTTAGGTTTAGGGTAAGGGTAAGGTTTAGGCTTAGGGTTAGGGTTTGGGTAAGGGTAAGGGTTAGGGTTAGGGTTAGTGTTAGGGTTAGGTTTAGGTTTAGGGTTAGGGTAAGGGTTAGGGTTAGGGTTAACGTGAGGGTAAGGGTAGGGGTTAGGGTTAGGTTTAGGTTTAGGGTTAGGATTAGGGTTAGGGTTAGGGTAAGGGTTAGGGTTAGGGTTAGCGTTAGGGTTAGGTTTACTGTCAGGGTTAGGGTGAGGCTAAAGTTTAGTGTTATTGTTCGGGTTGGGGTTAAGGTTATGGTTCGGATTAGGGTTAGGGTTTGGATAAAGTTAGGGTTAGGATTAGGGCGAGGGTAAGGTTTCTGGTTAGGGTTACGGTTAGGGTTAGAGTTAGGTTTAGGGATAGGGTAAGGGTAAGGGTTAGGGTTAGGGTTAGGGTAAGGGTTAGGGTTAGGGTTAGGTTTATTGTTAGGGTTTGGGTTAGGGTTAGGGTAAGGGTTAGGGTTAGGGTTAGGTTTAGGGTTAGGGTTTGGGTTAGGGTAAGGGTTAGGGTTAAGGTTAAGTTTAGGGTTACGGTTAGGGTTAGGTTTAGGGTTAGGGTTAAGGTTAGGGTAAGGGTAAGAGTAAGGGTTAGGGTTAAGGTTAGGGTTAGGGTTAGGGTTAGGGTTAGGTTTAGGGTTAGGGTTACGGTTAGGGTTAGGGTTAGGTTTAGGGTTTGGGTAAAGGTAAGGGTTAGGGTTAGGGTTAGGGTTAGTGTTAGTGTTAGGTTTAGGGTTAGGGTTAGGGTAAGGGTTAGGATTAGTGTTAGGGTTAAGGTTAGGGTTAGGGTTAGGGTAAGTGTAAGGGTTAGGGTTAGGGTTAGGGTTAGGTTTGAGGTTAGGGTTACGGTTAGAAGAAGGGTTAGAGTTAGGGTTAGGGTAAGAGTTAGGGTTACGTTTAGAGATAGGGTTAGGTTTAGGGTTAGGGTTAGGTTTAGGGTTAGAGTTAGGTTTAGAGTAAGGGTAAGGATTAGGGTTAGGGTTAGGGTTAGGGTTAGGTTAAGGATTAGGGTTTGGGTTAGGGCAGGGTTAGGGTTAGTTTAAGGGTTAGGGTTAGGGTTCGGGTTCGGGTTAGGGTTCGGGTTAGGGTTAGGGTAAGGGTAAGGGTTAGGGTTAGGATTAGGATTAGGGTAAGTGTTAGGGTTAGGGTTAGGTTTAGGGTTAGGTTTAGAGTTTGGGTAAGGGTAAGGGTAAGGTTGAGGGTTAGGGTTAGGTTTAGGGTTGGGGTTAGGATAAGAATAAGGGTTAGAGTGACGGTTAGGGTTAGGGTTAGGGTTAGGGTTAAGGTTAGGGTGAGGGTAAGGGTAAGGGTTAGTGTTAGGGTTAGGGTTAGGGTTAGGTTTAGGGTTAGGGTTAGGGTAAGGATTAGGGTTAGGTTTAGGGTAAGGATTAGGTTTAGGATTAGGGTTCGGGTTATGGTAAGGGTTAGAGTTAGGGTTAGGGTTAGGGTTGGGGTTAAGGTTAGGGTTAGGGTTAGGGTAAGGGTAAGTGTTAGGGTTACGTTTAGGGTTAGGGTTAAGGTTAGGGTTAGGGTTAGGTTTAGGGTTAGGATTAGGATTTGGGTTAGGGTAAGTGTTAGAGTTAGGGTTAGGGTGAGGGTTAGGTTTAGGCTTAGTGTTAGGGTCAGGGTAAGGATTAGGGTTAAGTGTAGGGTTAGGGTTAGGGTTAAGGTTGAGGTTAGTGTTAGATTTAGGATTAGGGTAAGGGTTAGGTTTAGGGTTACAGTAAGGGTTCGGGTTTGTGTTAGGGTTAGGATTAGGGTAAGGGTAAGGCTTAGGGTTAGGGTTAGGTTTATGGTTAGGTTTGAGGTTAGGGTTAGGGTAAGAGTAAGTGTTAGG
Source organism: Megascapheus bottae (assembly GCF_031878675.1). Classification (NCBI taxonomy): domain Eukaryota; kingdom Metazoa; phylum Chordata; class Mammalia; order Rodentia; family Geomyidae; genus Megascapheus; species Megascapheus bottae. The sequence goes on from NW_028327333.1 coordinate 65,448, forward strand.
GTTAGGGTTAGGGTAAGGGTTACGGTTAGGGTTAGGATTGGGGTTAGAGTTAGATTTAGGGTTAGAGTTAAGGTAACGGTTAGGGTAGGGTTAGGGTTAGTGTTTGGGTAAGCGTTAGGGTTAGGGGTTAGTGTTAGTGTTCGGGTTAGGTTAAGGGTTAGTGTTAGGGTTAAGGTCAGGGTTTGGATAAGGGTTAGGGTTAGGGTAAGTGTAAGTGTTAGGGTTAGGGGAAGGGTTAGGGGTAGGGTTAGGTTTAGGGTTAAGTTTGAGGTTAGTGTTAGATTTAGGATTAGGGTAAGGGTTAGGGTTAGGGTTAGGGTAAGGGTTAGGGTAAGTGTTAGGGTTAGGGTTAAGATTAGGGTTAGGCTTAGTGTTAGGGTCAGGGTAAGGGTAAGGGTTAGGGGTAGGGGTAGGGTTAGGTTTAGGGTTAAGGTTGAGGTTAATGTTTAATTTAGGATTGGGGTAAGGGTTAGGGTCAGGGTTAGGGTAAGGGTCAGGGTTAGTGTTAGGGTTAGGTTTAGGGTAAGGTTAAGGGTTAGGGTTAGGGTTAGGGTTGGGTAAGTTTTAGGGTTAGGGTTAGGTTTTGGGTTAGGGTTAGGGTTAGGGAAAGGGTAAGGGTTAGGGTTAGGGTTAGGCTTAGGGTTATGGTAGAGGTTAGGGTTAGTGTTAGGGTTAGGGTAAGGGTTAGGGTTCTGGTTAGGGTTAGGGTAAGGGTTCGTGTGAGGGTTAGGGTTAGGGTTAGGGTTAGGGTAAGGGTTAGGGTTAGGCTTAGGGTTTAGATTGATGTTAGGGTTAGGGTTAGAGTAAGGGTTAGGGTTAGGGTCAGGGTAAGTGTTAGGGTTAGGTTTCCGGTTAGAGTTAGGGTTAGGGTTAGGGTAAGGGTAAGGGTTACGGTTAGGGTTAGGGTAAGGGTTATGGTTAGGCGTTAGGGATAGTGTTAGGGTTAGGTTAAGGGTTAGGATTAGGGTTATGGTTAGGGTTAGGATAAGGGTTAGGGTTAGGGTTAGGTAAGGGTAAGTGTTAGGTTTAGGGTTAATGTTATGGTTAGGGTTAGGGTTAGGGTTAGCGTTATGGTTGAGGTTAGGGTTAGGGTTAGAGTAAGGGTTAGGGTTAGGGTTAGGGTAAGGGTAAGGGTTAGGGTTAGGGGTTATGGTTAGTGTTAGGTTTATGTTAAAGGTTAGGGTTAGTATTAGGGTTAGAGTTAGGATAGGGGTTAGGGTTAGGGTAAGGATAAGTGTTAGTGTTAGGGTTAGGGTTAATGTTAGGGTAAGTGTTTGGGTTAGGGTTAGGGTTAGGTTTAGGTTTGGGGTTAGGGTTAGGGTTAAGGTTAGGGATAGGTTTAAGGTTATGTTTAGGGTTAGGGTTAGGTATACAGTTAGGGTTAGGGTAAGGGTAAGGGTTAGCGTTAGGGTTACGGTTACGGTTAGGGAAAGGGTGAGGGTTAGGGTTAGTTTTAGCATTAAGGTTAGGATTAAGGTTAGGTTAAGGGTAAGGTTCAGGGTTAGGGTTAGGGTTACGGTTAGGGTTAGGGGTTAGTGTTAGGTTTAGGTTAAGGGTTATTGTAAGGATACTAGTTAGGTTTAGGGATAGGGTTAGGGTTCTGGTTAGGTTTAGGTTTAGAGGTAGGGTAAGGGTTAGGGTTAGGTTTAGGGTTAAGTTTAGTGTTGGGGTTAAGGTTAGGGTTAGGGATAGGGTAAGGATTAGGGTTAGGGTTAGGTTAAGGGTAAGGATTAGGGCAAGGGTTAGAGTTACGGTAAGGGTTAGGGTTAAGATTAGGGTTAGGGTTAGAGTTAGGCTTAGTGTTTGAGTAAGGTAAGGGTTAGGGTTAAGGTTAGGGTTAAGGTTGAGCTTAGGGTTAGGGTTAGGTTTAGGGTAAGGGTTAGGGTTAGGGTTAGGGTATGGGTTAGGTTAAGGTTAGGGTTAGGGTAAGGGTAAGGGTTAGTGTTAGGGTTAGGGTTAGGGTTATGGTTGAGGTTAGGGTTAGGGTTAGAAGAAGGGTTAGAGTTAGGGTTAGGGTAAGGGTTAGGGTTAGGGTTGGGGTTAGGGTAAGTGTTAGGGATAGGGTTAGGATTAGGGTTAGGGTTAGGGTTAGGGTTAGGGTAAGGGTTATGGGTAGGGTTAGGGTTAGAGGTAGGGTAAGGGTTAGGGTTAGGTTTAGGGTTAAGTTTAGTGTTGGGGTTAAGGTTAGGGTTAGGGATAGGGTAAGGATTAGGGTTAGGGTTAGGTTAAGGGTAAGGATTAGGGCAAGGGTTAGAGTTACGGTAAGGGTTAGGGTTAAGATTAGGGTTAGGGTTAGAGTTAGGCTTAGTGTTTGAGTAAGGTAAGGGTTAGGGTTAAGGTTAGGGTTAAGGTTGAGCTTAGGGTTAGGGTTAGGTTTAGGGTAAGGGTTAGGGTTAGGGTTAGGGTATGGGTTAGGTTAAGGTTAGGGTTAGGGTAAGGGTAAGGGTTAGTGTTAGGGTTAGGGTTATGGTTGAGGTTAGGGTTAGGGTTAGAAGAAGGGTTAGAGTTAGGGTTAGGGTAAGGGTTAGGGTTAGGGTTGGGGTTAGGGTAAGTGTTAGGGATAGGGTTAGGGTTAGGGTTAGGGTTAGGATTAGAGTTAGGGTAAGGGTTAGGTTAGGGTTAGGGTTAGGTTTTGGGTTGGGGTTAAGGTTAGGGTTATGGTTAGGGTAAGGTTTAGAGTTAGGGTTAGGGTAAGGGTAAGGTTTAGTGTTATGGTTAGGGTAAGGTTTAGGGTTAAGATTAGGGTTAGGGTTAGAGTTAGGCTTAGTGTTAGGGTAGCGGTAAGGGTTAGGATTATGGTTAGGGTTAAGGTTGAGGTTAGGGTTAGGGTTAGGGCTATGGTAAAGGTTAGTGTTAGGGTTAGGGTAAGGATTAGGGTTAGGTTTAGGGTTAGGGTTAGAGTAAGGGTAAGGGTTAGGGTTAGGGTTAGGGTTAGAGTTGAGGTTAGGGTTAGGGTTAGAAGAAGGGTTAGGGTTAGGGTTAGGGTAAGGGTTAGGGTTAGGGTTAGGGTTACGGTTAGAGATAGGGTTAGGGTTATGGTAAGAGTTAGGGTTAGGGTTAGGGTTAGGGTTAGAGTTAGGGTTAGGGTTAGAGTAAGGGTAAGGTTTATGGTTAGGATTAGGGTTAGGATAAGGGTTAGGGTTAGGGGTTAGGGTTAGTGTTAGGGTTAGGTTAAGGGTTCGTGTTAGGGTTAGGGTTAGGATAAGGGTTAGTTTAGGGAAAGGGTAAGTGTTAGGGTTAGGGTTAGGGTTAGGGTTAGCATTAGGGTTAGGATTAGGGTTAGGGTAAGGGTTAGAGTTAGGGTTAGGGTTAGGTTTAGGGTTGGGGTTAAGGATAGGTTAAGGGTTAGGGTGAGGGTAGGGGATAGGGTTAGGGTTAGGGTAAGTGTTAAATTTAGGGTTCGTATTATTCTTAGGGTTAGGGTTAAGGTTAGGTTAAGGGTTAGGGTAAGGGTTATGGTTAGGGTTAGGCTTAGGGTTAAGGTTGAGATTAGGTTTAGGGTCAGGGTTAGGGTAAGGGTTTGGCTTAGGTTTAGGTTTAGGTTTAGGCTTAGTGTTAGGGTAAGGGTAAGGGTTAGGGTTAGGGTTAGGGTTGAGGTTAGGATTAGGTTAGGTTTAGGCTAAGGGTTAGGGTTAGAGTTAGGGTAAGGGTTAGGTTTAGGGTTAGGGTTAGGGTAAGGGTAAGGATTAGCGTTAGGGTTAGGGTTAGGGTTATGGTTGAGTTTAGGGTTAGGGTTAGAGGAAGGGTTAGGGTTAGGGTTATGTTAAGGGTTAGGGTTAGGGTTAGGGTTAGGGTTAGGGTTAGCTTTAGAGTTAGGTTTAGGGTTAGAGTAAGGGTAAGGGTTAGGGTTAGGGTTAGGGTTAGGGAAACGGTTAGGGTTAGGGGTTAGGGTTAGTGTTAGGGTTAGTTAAGGGTTAGGTTTAGGGTTAAGGTTAGGGATAGGGTTAGGATAAGTGTTAGGGTTGGGGTATGGGTAAGTGTTAGGGTTCGGGTTAGGTTTAGGGTAAGGGTTAGGGTTAGGGTTTGGGTTAGGTTTAGGGTTGGGTTAAGGTTAGGGTTAGGGTTAGGGTAAGGGTAAGCGTTAGGGTTAGGGTAAGGGTTAGGGTTAGGGTGAGGGTTAGGGTTAGGGTTAGTGTAAGGGTAAGGGTTAGGTTTAGGGTTAAAATTTTGGTTAGGGTTGGGTTTAGAGTAAGGGTTGGGGTTAGGGTTGGGGTAAGGGTTAGGGTTAGGGTTAGGGTTAGAGTTAGGGTAAGGATTAGGGAAGGTTAAGGGTTAGGGTTAGGGTTAGGGTAAGGGATAGGGTTAGGGGTTAGGGGTTAGTGTTAGTGTTAGTGTTAGGTTAAGTGTTAGCTTTAGGTTTAAGGTTACTTTTAGGATAGGGTTAGGGTTAGGGTAAGGGTAAGGGTAAGTGTTAGGGTTAGGGTTAGGGTTAGGGTAAGGGTTAGGGTTAGGGTTAGGGTTAGGTTAAGGGTTGTGGTTAAGGTTATGGTTAGGGTTAGGTTAAGGGTAAGGTTTAGGGTTATGGTTAGGGTTAGGGTTAGGGTAAGTGTTAGGGTTAGGGTTAGGGTTAAGGTTAGGTTTATTGTTGCGGTTAGGTTTACGGTTAGGGTAATGGTATGTGTTAGGTTTAGGTTTAGGCTTAATTTTAGGGTAAGTGTTAGGGATAGGGTTAGGGTTAGGGTTAGGGTAAGGGTAAGGGTTAGGGTTAAGGTTAGGGTTAGGGTTAGGTTTAGGGTTAGGGTTAGGGTAAGGGTAAGGGTTAGGGTTAGGTTTAGGGTTATTGTTATGGTAAGGGTTAGGTTTAGTGTTAGGATTAGGTTTAGCGTAATGGTTAGGGTAAGGATTAGGGTTAGATTAAAGTTATGGTTATGGTTAGGGTTAGGGTTAGAGTTAAGTTTAGGGTGAGGGTAAGAGTAAGTGTTAGGGTTACGGTTAGGGTCAGGGTTAGGGTAAGGGTTAGGGGTAGGGTAAGGTTTAGAGTTAGGTTAAGGGTTAGGGTTAGGGTTAGGTTTAGGTATGGGGTTAAGTTTATGGTTGGGGTTAGGGTAAGGGTTAGAGTTAGGGTTAGGGTAAGGGTAAGGATTAGTGTTAGGGTTAGTGTTAGGCTTAGGATAAGTTTTAAGGTTAAGATTAGGGTTAGGGTTAGAGTTAGGGTAAGGGTTAGGGTTAGGGTTAGGGTTAGGTTTTGGGTTGGGGTTAAGGTTAGGTTTAGGGTTAGGGTAAGGGTAAGGTTTAGGGTTAGAGTTAGGCTTAGTGTTAGGGTAGCAGTAAGGGTTAGGATTGTGGTTAGGGTTAAGGTTGAGGTTAGGGTTAGGGTTAGGTTTTGGGTTGGCGTTAAGTTTAGGTTTAGGGTTAGGTTAAGGGTTAGGGTTAGGGTTAGGGTTAGGGTAAGGGTTAGGGTTAGGGTTAGGGTAAGGTTTAGGGTTAGGATTAGGGTTAGGGTTAGATTTAGGCTTAGAGTTAGGGTAGCGGTAAGGGTTAGGATTATGGTTAGGGTTAAGATTGAGGTTAGGGTTAGGGTTAGATTATGGTAACGTTTAGTGTTAGGGTTAGGGTAAGGATTAGGTTTAGGTTTAGTGTTAGGGTTAGAGTAAGGGTAAGGGTTAGGGTTAGTGTTAGGGTTAGGGTTGAGTTTAGGGTTAGGGTTAGAAGAAGGGATAGCTTTAGCTTTAGGGTAAGGGTTAGGGTTAGTGTTAGGGTTAGATTTAGGGTTAGGGTTAGAGTAAGGGTAAGGGTTACTGTTAGGGTTAGGGTTAGGTTTAGGGTTAGGGTTAGAGTAAGGGTAAGGGTTACTGTTAGGGTTAGGGTTAGGTTTAGGGTTAGGTTTAGGATAAGGGTAAGGGTTAGGGTTAGTTTTGGGTTAGGGTAAGGGTCAGGGTTAGGTTTAGGGTTAGGATTAAGTTTAGCATAACGATTAGGGTAAGGATTAGGGTTAGATTAAAGTTAGGGTTAGGGTTAGGGTTAGGGTTAGGGTTAGGGTTAAGTTTAGGGTGAGGTAATGGTAAGGGTTAGGGTTAGGGTTAGGGTTAGGGTAAGGGTTAGGGGTAAGATTAGGGTTAGTGTTAGAGTTAGGCTTAGTTTTAGGGTAACAGTACGGGTTAGGATTAGGGTTGGGTTTAAGGTTGAGGTTAGGGTTAGGGGTAGGGTTATGGTAAGGGTTAGGGTTAGGGTTAGGGTAAGGGTTAGGGTTAGGGTTAGGGTTAGGGTAAGGGTTAGGGTTAGGGTTAGGGTTAGGGATGTGGTTGAGGTTAGGGTTTGGGTTAGAAGAAGGTTTAAGGTTAGGGTTAGGGTAAGGGTTAAGGTTAGGTTTAGGGTTACGGTTAGAGATAGGGTTAGGGTTAGGGTTAGAATTAGGGTTAGGGTTAGAGTAAGGGTAAGGGTTAGGGTTAGGGTTAGGGTTAGGGTAAGGGTTAGGGTTAGGGGTTAAGGTTAGTGTTAGGGTTAGGTTAAGGGTTAGGGTTAGGATAAGGTTTAGGTTAGGGAAAGGGTAACTGTTAGGGTTAAGGTTAGGATTAGGGTTAGGGTTAGGATTACTGTTAGGGTAAGGGTTAGGGTTTGGTTTAGGGTTAGGTTCAGGTTAGTGTAAGGGTAAGCGTTAGGGTTAGGGTTAGGGTTCGGTTAGGGTTAGGGTAAGGGTTAGGGTTAGGGTTAGGGTTAGGTTTTGGGTTGGGGTTAAGGTTAGGGTTAGGGTTAGGGTAAGGGTAAGGTTTAGGGTTAGAGTTAGGCTTAGTGTTAGGGTAGCAGTAAGGGTTAGGATTGTGTTTAGGGTTAAGGTTGAGGTTAGGGTTAGGGTTAGGTTTTGGGTTGGGGTTAAGTTTAGGTTTAGGGTTAGGTTAAGGGTTAGGGTTAGGGTTAGGGTTAGGGTAAGGGTTAGGGTTAGGTTTAGGGTAAGGTTTAGGGTTAGGATTAGGGTTAGGGTTAGATTTAGGCTTAGAGTTAGGGTAGCGGTAAGGGTTAGGATTATGGTTAGGGTTAAGATTGAGGTTAGGGTTAGGGTTAGATTATGGTAAAGTTTAGTGTTAGGGTTAGGGTAAGGATTAGGTTTTGGTTTAGTGTTAGGGTTAGAGTAAGGGTAAGGGTTAGGGTTAGTGTTAGGGTTAGGGTTGAGTTTAGGGTTAGGGTTAGAAGAAGGGATAGCTTTAGCTTTAGGGTAAGGGTTAGGGTTAGTGTTAGGGTTAGATTTTGGGTTAGGGTTAGAGTAAGGGTAAGGGTTACTGTTAGGGTTAGGGTTAGGTTTAGGGTTAGGGTTAGAGTAAGGGTAAGGGTTACTGTTAGGGTTTGGGTTAGGTTTAGGGTTAGGTTTAGGATAAGGGTAAGGGTTAGGGTTAGTTTAGGGTTAGGGTAAGGGTCAGGGTTAGGTTTAGGGTTAGGATTAAGTTTAGCATAACGATTAGGGTAAGGATTAGGGTTAGATTAAAGTTAGGGTTAGGGTTAGGGTTAGGGTTAGGGTTAAGTTTAGGGTGAGGTAATGGTAAGGGTTAGGGTTAGGGTTAGGGTTAGGGTAAGGGTTAGGGGTAAGATTAGGGTTAGTGTTAGAGTTAGGCTTAGTTTTAGGGTAACAGTACGGGTTAGGATTAGGGTTGGGTTTAAGGTTGAGGTTAGGGTTAGGGGTAGGGTTATGGTAAGGGTTAGGGTTAGGGTTAGGGTAAGGGTTAGGGTTAGGGTTAGGGTTAGGGTAAGGGTTAGGGTTAGGGTTAGGGTTAGGGATGTGGTTGAGGTTAGGGTTTGGGTTAGAAGAAGGTTTAAGGTTAGGGTTAGGGTAAGGGTTAAGGTTAGGGTTAGGGTTACGGTTAGAGATAGGGTTAGGGTTAGGGTTAGAATTAGGGTTAGGGTTAGAGTAAGGGTAAGGGTTAGGGTTAGGGTTAGGGTTAGGGTAAGGGTTAGGGTTAGGGGTTAAGGTTAGTGTTAGGGTTAGGTTAAGGGTTAGGGTTAGGATAAGGTTTAGGTTAGGGAAAGGGTAACTGTTAGGGTTAAGGTTAGGATTAGGGTTAGGGTTAGGATTACTGTTAGGGTAAGGGTTAGGGTTTGGTTTAGGGTTAGGTTCAGGTTAGTGTAAGGGTAAGCGTTAGGGTTAGGGTTAGGGTTCGGTTAGGGTTAGGGTAAGGGTTAGGGTTAGGGTTAGGGTTCGGTTAGGGTTAGGGTTAGGTTTAGGGTAAGGGTAAGGGTAAGGGTTAGGGTTAGGGTTAGGGTTAGGGTAAATGTTAGGGTTAGGGTAAATGTTAGGGTTAGGGTTAGGGTAAGGGTTAGCGTTAGGGTTAGAGTTAGGGTAAAGGTAAGGATAAGGGTTATGGTTAGGGTTAGGGTAAGTGTTAGGATTAGGGTTAGGGTTAGGGTTAGAGGAAGGATTAGGGTTAGGGTTATGGTAAGGGTTAGTGTTAGGATAAGTGTTAGGGTTGGGGTAGTTGTAAGTGTTAGGGTTAGGGTTAGGGTTAGGGTAAGGGTTAGGGTTAGGGTTAGGGTTAGGTTTAGGGTTGGGGTAAAGGTTAGGGTTAGGGTTAGGGTAAGGGTAAGGGTTAGAGTTAGGTTGAGGGTAAGTGTTAGGATTAGGGTTAGAGTTAGGGTTAGGGTTAGGGTAAGGGTTAGGGTAAGGGTTAGGGTTAAGATTGAGGTTAGGGTTAGGGTTAGAGTAAGGGTTAGGGTTAGGGTGGGGGTATGATTTAGGGTTAGGGTTAGGGTTAGGGTAAGGGTTAGGGTTAGGTTTAGGGTTAGAATTAGGTTTAGGGTTAGGGTAAGGGTTAGTGTTAGGGTTAGTGTTAGGGTAAGCGTTATGGTTAGGGGTTAGGGTTAGTGTTAGGGTTCGGTTAAGGGTTAGGCTTACGGTTAGGATATGGGTTAGTGTTAGTATTAGGGTAAGGGTAAGTGTTAGGGTTAGGGTTAGGGTTAGGTTTAGGGTTGGGGTTAAGGTTAGGGTTAGGATTAGGTCAAGGGTAAGAGTTAGGGTTAGGGTTAGAGTAAGGTTAATGTTTAGGCTTAGGGTTAGGGTTAGGTGTTTGGGTTAGGGTTAGGGATAGATTTAGGTTTTGGGTTAGGTTTACGGTTAGAGTAAGGGTTAGTGTTAGGGTTAGGGTTAGTTTTAGGGTTAGGGTTACGGTAAGGGTAAGGGTTAAGATTAGGTTTAGGGTTAGGGTTAAGGTTAGGGTTAGGGTTATGGTTAGGTTAGTTTAGGGTTAGGGTTAGGGTTAGTGTTAGAGAAAGGGTGAGTGTTAGGGTTCGGTTTAGGGTTAGGGTAAGGATTAGTGTTAGGGTAGCGTTAGGGTAAGGGTTATGGTTAGGTTGGGGTTAGCATTAAAGTTAGGATTAGGGTTAGGGTAAGGGTAAGGGTTAAGAGTAGGGTTAGGGTTAGGGTTACGGTTCGGGTTAGGGGTTAGGGTTAGTGTTAGGTTTAGGGTTAGGGTTAGTGTGAGGATATGAGTTAGGGTTAGGGATAGGGTTAGGGTTCTGGTTAGGTTTAGGGTTAGGGTTAGGGGAAGGGTTAGTGTTAGGGTTAGGGTTATGGTTAAGTTTGGGGTTAGGGTTAGAGTAAGTTTAAGGGTTAGGGTTTGGTTTAGGGTTAGGGTAAATGTTAGGGTTAGGGTTAGGGTTAGGGTTAGGGTTATTGTAAGGGTGAGGGTTAGGGTTAGGGTTAGGGTTAGGGTTAAGGTGAGGGTGAGGGTAAGGGTAAGGGTGAGGGTTAGGGTTAGGGTTAGGTTCAGAGTTAGGGTTAGGTTTAGGGTAAGGGTAAGGGTTAGGGTTAAGTTTAGGGTTAGGGTTAGGGTAAGGGTAAGCTTTAGTGTTAGGTTTAGGGTTAGAGTAAGGGAAAGTGTTAGGTTTAGGGTTAGGGTTAGGTTTAGGATTAGGGTTAGTGTAAGGATAAGGGTTAGAGTTAAAGTTAGGGTTAGGGTTAGGGTTAGGGTTAAGGTTAGGGTGAGGGTAAGGGTAAGGGTTAGGGTTAGGTTTAGGGTTAGGGTTAGGGTAAGGGTAAGGGTTAGGGTTAGGGTTAGAGTTAAGATTAGGTTTAGGGTTAGGGTTAGGGTTTGGGTTAGGGCAAGGAAAGGATTAGGGTTAAGGTTAGGGTTAGGGTTAGGTTTAGGGTAAGGGTAAGGGTTAGGGTTAGGAATAGGGTTATGGTTAGGGTAATGGTTGGAGTTAAGGTTAGGGTTAGAGTTAGGTTTAGGGTTAGGAATAGGGTAAGGGTAAGGGTTAAGGTTAGGGTTTGGTTTAGGGTTGGGGTTAAGGTTAGGTTTTGGTTAGTGTACGCGTAAGGCTTAGGGTTAGGGTAAGGGTTAGGGTAAGGGTTAGGGTTATTGTTAGGGTTAGGTTTAGTTTTAGGTTTACTGTTGGGGTTAGGGTTAGGGTTAGGGTAAGGGTATGTGTTAGTTTTAGATTTAGGGTTAGGGTTAGGGTAAGTGTTAGTGATAGGGTTAGTGTTAGGGTTAGGATTAGGGTAAGGGTGAGGTTTAGGGTTAAGTTTAGGGTTAGGGTTAGGTTTAGGGTTAGGGTTAGGGTAAGGGTAAGGGTTAGGGTTAGGTTTAGGGTTAGGGTAAGGGTAAGGGTTAGGAGTAGGGTTAGGATTAGGTTTAGGGTAACGGTTAGGGTAAGTATTAGGGTTAGAGTTAAGGTTAGGGTTAGGGTTAGGGTTAAGGTTAGGGTGAGGGTAAGGGTAAGGGTTAGGGTTAGGATTAGGGTTAGTGTTAGGGTAAGGGTTAGGGGTAGGGTTAGGGTTAGAGTTAGGGTAAGGGTTAGGGTTAGGGTAAGGGTTAGGGGTAGGGTAAGGATTAGAGTTAGGGTAAGGGATAGGGTTAGGGTTAGGGTTAGGGTAAGGGTAAGGGTTAGAGTTAGGGTTTGGGTTATGGTTGAGGTTAGGGTTAGGGTTAGAAGAAGGGTTAGGGTAAAGGTTAGGGTTAGGGTTAGGTTTAGGATTTGGGTTAAGTTTAAGTTTAGCGTTAGGGTAAAGGTAAGGGTTAGGGTTAGGGATAGGGTAAGTGTTAGGTTTAGGGTTCGGGTTAGGGTTAGTGTTAGGGTTAGGGTAAGGGTAAGGGTTAGGGTTAGGGTTAATGTTAGGGTTAGGTTTAGAGTTAGGGTTAGGGTAAGGGTAAGGGTTAGGTTTAGGGTTAGGGTTAGGGTTAGGGAAAGGATGAGGGTTAGGGTTAGGTTTAGGGTTAGGGTAAGGATTGGGGTTAGGGTTAGGGTTAGGGTAAGTGTTAGGGTTAGTTTTGGGGTTAGCATTAAGGTTAGGATTAGGGTTAGGGTAAGGGTAAGGGTTAGGGTTAGGGTTAGGGTTACGGTTAGGGTTAGGGTTAGGGTTAGGGTTAGGGTAAGGGTAAGGGTTAGGTTTAGGTTTAGGATTCAGGAAAGGGTAAGGGTTAGGGTTAGTGTTAGAATTAGGATAAGGGTTAGGGTTACTGTTAGGGTTAGGGTAACGTTTAAGTTTAGGGTTAGGGTTAGAGTAAGTGTAAGTGTTAGGGTTTGGTTTAGGGTTAGGGTAAATGTTAGGGTTAGGGTTAGGGTTAGGGTTAGGGTTATTGTAAGGGTAAGGGTTAGGGTTAAGGTTAGTGTTAGGGTTAGGGTAAAGGTAAGGGTTAGGGTTAGGTTTAGGGTTATGGTAAGGGTAAGGGTTAGGTTTAGGGTTAGGGTTAGGTTTAGAGTTAGGGTTAGGGTAAGTATAAGGGTTAGAGTTAAGATTAGGGTTAGGGTTAGGGTTAGGGTTAAGGTTAGGTTGAAGGTAAGGGTAAGGGTTAGGGTTAATTTTAGGGTTAGGGTTAGGGTAAGGGTAAGGATTAGTGTTAGGGTTAGGGTTAGGTTTAGGTTTAGGGATACTGTTTGGGTTAGGGTAAGGTAAGGATTAGGGTTAAGGTTAGGGTTAGGGTTAGGGTTAGGGTAAGAGTAAGGGTTAGGGTTAGGATTAGGGTTAGGGTTAGGGTAATGGTTAGGGTTAGGGTTAGGGTTAGGGTTAGGTTCAGGGTTAGGAATAGGGTAAGGTTTAGGGTTAGTGTTAGGGTTAGTGTTAGGTTTAGGGTTGGGGTTAAGGTTAGGTTTAGGGTTAGTGTACGCTTAAGGCTTAGGGTTAGGGTTAGGGTTAGGGTAAGTGTTAGGATTATTGTTAGGGTTAGGGTTAGGGTTAGGTTTATTGTTACGGTTAGGGTTAGGGTTAGGGTAAGGGTATGTGTTAGCTTTACGGTTAGGGTTAGTGTTAGGGTAAGTGTTAGGTATGGGGTTAGGGTTAGGGTAAGGGTAATGGTTAGGGTTAAGGTTAGGGTTATGGTTAGGTTTAGGGTTAGGGTTGGGAAAGGGTAAGGGTTAGGGTTTAGGTTTAGGATTAGGGTAAGGGTAAGGGTTAGGTTTAGGGTTAGGATTGGGTTTAGGGTAACGGTTAGGGTAAGGATTAGTGTTAGAGTTAAGTTTAGGGTTAGGGTTATTGTTATTGTTAGGGTTAAGGTTAGGGTGAGGGTAAGGGTAAGGGTTAGGTTTAGGATTAGGGTTAGGCTTAGGGTAAGGGTAAGGGGTAGGGTTAGGGTTAGAGTTAGGGAAAAGTTTAGGATTAGGGTTAGGGTTAGGTTTTGGGTTTGGGTTAAGGTTAGGGTTCGGGTTATGGTAAGGGTTAGGCTTAGGATTAGAGTAAGGATAAGGGTTAGGGTTAGGGTTAGGGTTAGGGTAAAGTTTAGGGTTAAGATTAGGGTTAGGGTTAGAGTTAGGCTTAGTGTTAGGGTAGCAGTAAGGGTTAGGATTATTGGTTAGGGTTAGGGTTAGGTTTATTGTTACGGTTAGGGTTAGGGTTAGGGTAAGGGTATGTGTTAGCTTTACGGTTAGGGTTAGTGTTAGGGTAAGTGTTTGGTATAGGTTTAGGGTTAAGGTAAGGGTAATGGTTAGGGTTAAGGTTAGGGTTATGGTTAGGTTTAGGGTTAGGGTTGGGGAAAGGGTAAGGGTTAGGGTTTGGTTTAGGATTAGGGTAAGGGTAAGCGTTAGGTTTAGGGTTAGGATTGGGTTTAGGGTAACGGTTAGGGTAAGGATTAGTGTTAGAGTTAAGTTTAGGGTTAGGGTTATTGTTAGTGTTAGGGTTAAGGTTAGGGTGAGGGTAAGGGTAAGGGTTAGGTTTAGGATTAGGGTTAGGCTTAGGGTAAGGGTAAGGGGTAGGGTTAGGGTTAGAGTTAGGGAAAAGTTTAGGATTAGGGTTAGGGTTAGGTTTTGGGTTTGGGTTAAGGTTAGGGTTCGGGTTATGGTAAGGGTTAGGCTTAGGATTAGAGTAAGGATAAAGGTTAGGGTTAGGGTTAGGGTTAGGGTAAAGTTTAGGGTTAAGATTAGGGTTAGGGTTAGAGTTAGGCTTAGTGTTAGGGTAGCAGTAAGGGTTAGGATTATGGTTAGGGTTAAGGTTGAGTTTAGGGTTAGGGTTAGGGTTATGGTAAGTGGTATAGGTTAGGTTAGGGTTCGAGTTAGGGTTAGGGTTAGAGTAAGGGTAAGGGTTAGGGTTAGGGTTAGCGTTAGGGTAAGGGTTAGGTTTAGGGTTAGGGTTAGGGTTATGGTTATGGTTGAGGTTAGGGTTAGGGTTAGAAGAAGGGTTAGGTTAGGGTTAGGGTAAGGGATTAGGCTTAGGGTTAGGATAGTGTTAAGGTGAGATTAGGGTTTAGGGTTAGGGGTTAGGGTTAGGGTTAGGGTTAGTTTTAGGGTTGGGGTTAAGGTTATGGTTAGGGTTAGGTTAAGGTTAAGGGTTAGGCTTAGGGTTAGGGATAAGTGTTAGTGTTAGGGTTAGGGTTAGTGTAAGTGTTAGGGTTAGGGTTAGGGTTAGGGCTAGGGTTAGGTTTAGGGTTAGGGTTAGGGTTATGGTAAGGGTTAGGGTTAGGGTTATGGTTATGGTTAGGGTTAGGGTTGGGGATAAGGTTAGGGTTAGGGTTAGCATAAGGGTAAGTGTTAGGGTTAGGGTTAAGGTTAGGGTTAGGGTTGGGTTAGTGTTAGGGTTAAGATTGAGGTTAGGTTTAGGGTTAGGTAAGGGTTAGAGTTAGGTTTATGGTAAGGGTTAGGGTTAGGTTTAGGGTTATAGTTAGGTTTAGGGTTAGCGGTAAGGGTAGGTTTAGGGTTAGGTTTAGTGTTAGGGTAACGGTTAGGGTTAGGGGTTAGGGTTAGTGTTAGGGTTCGGTTAAGGGTTGGGGTTAGGGTTAGGATTAGGTTTAGGGTAACGGTTAGGGTAAGGATTAGGTGTTAGAGTTAAGGTTAGGGTTAGGGTTAGGGTAAGGGGGTTAGGGTGAGGGGTAGGGTTAGGGTAAGGTTAGTGGGTAGGTGTTAGGGGTAGGGTGGTAGGGTTAGGGTAGGGTTAGGGGTTAGGGGTAGGGTAAGGGTAGGGTAGTGAGTTAGGGTAGGTAGGGTAGGGTATGGGTTAGTTAGCGTTGGGGTAAGGTTAGGGTTAGGGTATGGGTAGGTTTAGTGATAGGGGTTAGGTAAGGGTTAGGGTAAGGAGTGTAGGGTTTAGGGTGTAGGGGTAGGTGTAAGGGAAGGTAGGGTTAAGTTGAGGTTAGGGTTAGTGTTAGGGTTAGGGTAGGTAGGGTAAGGGTTAGGTAGGGTAAGGGTAAGGGTAGGGTTAGGGGTAATAGGGTTAGGGTAAGGGTAAGGGTTAGGGTTAGGGTTAGGGTAAGTGTAAGGGTTAGAGTTAGGGTTAGGGTTATGGTTGAGGTTAGGGTTAGGGGTTAGAAGAAGGGTTAGGATCAGGGTTAGGGTAAGGGTTAGGGTTAGGATTAGGGTTACGGTTAGAGATATGATTAGGGTTAGGGTAAGGGTTAGTGTTAGGGTTAGGGTTAGGGTTAGAGTTAGGGTTAGGGTTAGAGTAAGGGTAAGGGTTAGGGTTAGGGTTAGGGTTAGGGTAAGGGTTAGGGTTCGGGGTTAGGGTTAGTGTTAGGGTTAGGTTAAGGGTTAGGGTTAAGTTTAGGGTTAGGATAAGGGTTAGGTTAGAGAAAGGGTAAGTGTGTGGGTTAGGGTTAGGGTTACGGTTAGGGTTAGGATTACGGTTAGGGTAAGGGTTAGGGTTAGGTTTAGAGTTAGGTTTAGGGTTGCGATTAAGGTTAGGTTTAGGGTTCGGGTTAGGGTTAGGGTTAGGGTTAGGGTTAGGGTTAGGGTTAGGGTTAGGGTAAGTGTTAGGGTTAGGGTCGGTTAGGGTTAGGGTTAGGGTAATGGTAAGAGTAAGGGTTAGGATGAGGGTTAGGCTTAGGGTTAAGGTTGAGATTAGGGTTAGGGTTAGGGTTAGGGTAAGCGTTTGTGTTAGGGTTAGTGTTAGTGTTAGGGTTAGGGTTAGGGTGATTCTTAGTGTTAGGGTGGGGTAAGGGATAGGGTTTGGGTTAGGGTTATGGTTAGGTTGAGGCTTAGTGTTAGGGTGAGGGTAAGGGTTAGGGTTAGGGTTGAGGTTAGGGTAAGGGTTAGGGTTAGGGTTAGGGTTGAGGTTAGGGTTAGGGTTAGGGTTATGGTAAGGGTAAGGATTAGGGTTAGGGTTAGGGGTTATGGTTGAGTTTAGGGTTAGGGTTCGGGTAAGTGTTAGGGTCAAGGTTAGGGATAGGGTTAGGGTTAGGGGTAAGGGTAAGGGTAAGGTTTAGGTTTAGGGTTAGGGTTAAGGTTGAGGTTAGGGTTAGGGTTAGGGTAAGGGTTCGGTTTAGGGTGAGGGTTAGGGTTAGGGTTAGGGTAAGGGTAAGGGTTAGGGTTAGGGTTAAGATTGACGTTAGGGTTAGGGTTAGGGTTAGGTTTAGAGTTAGGGTTAGGGTAAGGGTAAGGGTTAGGTTTAGGGTTATGGTTAGGGTTAGGGAAAGGATGAGGGTTAGGGTTAGGTTTAGGGTTAGGGTAGGATTAGGGTTAGGGTTAGGGTTAGGGTTAGGGTTAGGGTAAGAGTAAGGGTTACGGTTAGGATTAGGGTTAGGGTTAGGGGTAATGGTTAGGGTTAGGGGTTAGGGTTAGATTCAGGGTTAGGAATAGGGTAAGGTAAGGTTTAGTGTTAGGGTTAGAGTTAGGTATAGGGTTGGGGTTAAGGTTAGGTTTAGGGTTAGTGTACGATTAAGGCTTAGGCTTAGGGTTAGGGTTAGGGTAAGGGTATGTGTTAGGTTTAGGGTTAGGGGTTAGTGTTAGGGGTAAGTGTTAGGTATAGGGTTAGGGTTTGGGTTAGGGTTAGGGTAAGGGTAGTGGTTAGGGTTAAGGTTAGGGTTAGGGTTAGGTTTAGGGTTAGGGTTAGAGAAAGGGTAAGGGTTAGGGTTAGGGTTAGGGTTAGGGTTAGTGTTAGGGTAGTGTTAGGTATAGGGTTAGGGTTTGGGTTAGGGTTAGGGTAAGGGTAGTGGTTAGGGTTAAGGTTAGGGTTAGGGTTAGGTTAGGGTAGGGTTAGGGAAAGGGTAAGGGTTAGGGTTAGGTTTAGGATTAGGGTAAGGGTAAGGGTTAGGTTTAGGGTAGGATTAGGTTTAGGGTACGGTTAGGGTAAGGATTAGTGTTAGAGTTAGTTTAGGGTAGGGTTATTGTTAGGGTTAGGGTTAGGTTAGGGTGAGGGTAATGGGTAAGGGTTAGGTTTAGGATTAGGGTTAGGGTTAGGGTAAGGGTTAGGGGTAGGGGTTAGGGTTAGAGTTAGGGTAAGGTTAGGATTAGGGTTAGGGTTAGGGTTTTGGGTTTGGGTTAAGGTTAGGATTCGGGTTATGGTAAGGGTTAGGCTTAGGGTTAGAGTAAGGGTAAGGGTTAGGGTTAGGGTTAGGTAAGGGTTAGGGGTTAAGATTAGGGTTAGGGTTAGAGTTAGGCTTAGTGTTAGGGTAGCGGTAAGGGTTAGGATTATGGTTAGGGTTAAGGTTGAGGTTAGGGTTAGGGTTAGGGTTATGGTAAGGGTTAGGTTTAGGGGTTAGAGTAAGGGTAAGGTGGTTAGGTTAGGGTTATGGGTTGGTTATGGGTTAGGGTTAGTGGTTAGAGGGTTAGGGTTAAGGTTAGTTAATGGTGTTACGGGTTAGGGTAAGGGTTAGGGGTTAGGTTTAGGGTTTGGGGTTAAGTTTAAGTTTAGCGTTAGGGTAAGGGTAAGGGTTAGGGTTAGGGTTAGGGTAAGTGTTAGGTTTAGGGTTCGGGGTAGGGTTAGGTGTTAGGGTTAGGGTAAGGGTAAGGGTAAGGGTTAGGGTGAGGGTAAGGCTTAGGGTTAAGTTTGAGATTAGGGTTAGGGTTAGGGTTAGGGTAAGGGTTTGGCTTAGGGTTAGATTTAGGGTTAGGCTTAGTGTTAGGGTAATCGTAAGGGTTAGGGTTAGGGTTAGGGTTGAGGTTATGGTTAGGTTAGGATTAGGGTAAGGGTTAGGGTTAGGGTTAGAATTAGGGTTAGGGTTAGGGTTAGGGTGATTCTTAGTGTTAGGGTAAGGGTAAGGGATAGGGTTAGGGTTAGGGTTAGGGTGAGGTTTAGTGTTAGGGTGAGGGTAAGGGTTATGGTTAGGGTTGAGGTTAATGTTAGGGTAGGGTTAGTGTTAGGGTAAGGGTTAGGGTTAGGCTTAGGGTAAGGGTTACGGTTAGGGTTAGGGTGAGGCTTAGTGTTAGGGTTAGGGTAAGGGTTAGGTTTAGGGTTAGGGTCAGGGTTGAGGTCAGGTTTAGGGTTTAGGGTTATGGTAAGAGTATTGATTAGGGTTAGGGTTAGGGTTATGGTTGAGGTTAGGGTTAGGGTTTGGGTAAGTGTTAGGGTTAAGGTTAGGGATAGGGTTAGGTTTAGGGTAAGGGTAAGGGTAAGGTTTAGGTTTAGGCTTAGAGTTAAGGTTGAGGTTAGGGTTAGGGTTAGGGTAAGGGTTCGGGTTACGGGTGAGGGTTAGGGTTAGTTTTAGGGGTAAGGGTAAGGGTTAGGGTTAGGGTTAAGATTGAGGTTAGGGTTAGGGTTAGGTTTAGGGTTAGGGTTAGGGGTAAGGGTTAGGGTAAGGGTAAGGGTTAGGTTTAGGGTTAGGGTTAGGGTTAGGTTAAGGGTTAGGGGTAGGGTTAGGGTTAGAGTTAGGGTAAGGGTTAGGATTAGGGTTAGGGTTAGGTTTTGGGGTTTGGGTTAAGGTTAGGGTTCGGGTTATGGTAAGGGTTAGGCTTAGGGTTAGAGTAAGGGTAAGGGTTAGGGTTAGGGGTAGGGTAAGGGTTAGGGTTAGGGTTAGGTTTAGGGTTTGGGTTAAGTTTAAGTTTAGCGTTAGGGTAAAGGTAAGGGTTAGGGGTTAGGGATAGGGTAAGTGTTAGGTTTAGGGTTCGGGTTAGGGTTAGTGTTAGGGTTAGGGTAAGGGTAAGGGTAAGGGTTAGGGTTAGGGTTAGGGTTAGGGTAGGTTAGAGTTAGGGTTAGGGTAAGGGTAAGGGTTAGGTTTAGGGTTAGGGTTAGGGTTAGGGAAAGGATGAGGGTTAGGGTTAGGTTTAGGGTTAGGGTAAGGATTAGGGTTAGGGTTAGGGTTAGGGTAAGTGTTAGGGTTAGGTTTGGGGTTAGCATTAAGGTTAGGATTAGGGGGTTAAGGTAAGGGTAAGGGTTAGGGTTAGGATTAGAGTTACGGTTAGGGTTAGGGGTTAGGGTTAATGTTAGGTTTAGGGTAGGGTTAGTGTAAGGATACGAGTTAGGGTTAGGGATAGGGTTAGGGTTCGGGTTAGGTTTAGGGTTAGGATTAGGGTAAGGGTTATTGTTAGGGTTAGGGTTATGGTTAAGTTTAGGGTTAGGGTTAGAGTAAGTGTAAGGGTTAGGGTTTGGTTTAGGGTTAGGGTAAATGTTAGGGTTAGGGTTAGGGTTAGGGTTAGGGTTATTGTAAGGGTAAGGTTTAGGGTTAAGGTTAAGTGTTAGGGGTTAGGGGTTAGGGGGGTTAAAAGGTAAGGGTTAGGGTTAGGTTTAAGGTTATGGTAAGGGTAAGGGTTAGGTTTAGGGTTAGGGTTAGGTTTAGGTTTAGGGTTAGGGTAAGTATAAGGGTTAGAGTTAAGATTAGGGTTAGGGTTAGGGTTAGGGTAAGGTTAGGTTGAAGGTAAGGGTAAGGGTTAGGGTTAATTTTAGGGTTAGGGTTAGGGTAAGGGTAAGGATTAGGGTTAGGGTTAGGGTTAGGTTTAGGTTTAGGGATACTGTTTGGGTTAGGGTGAGGTAAGGATTAGGGTTAAGGTTAGGGTTAGGGTTAGGGTTAGGGTAAGAGTAAGGTTAGGGTTAGGATTAGGGTTAGGGTTAGGGTAATGGTTAGGGTTAGGGTTAGGGTTAGGGTTAGGTTCAGGGTTAGGAATAGGGTAAGTGTTAGGGTTAGTGTTAGGGTTAGAGTTAGGTTTAGGGTGGGGTTAAGGTTAGGTTTAGTTTTAGTGTACGCTTAAGGCTTAGGGTTAGGGTTAGGGTTAGGGTAAGTGTTAGGATTATTGTTAGGGTTAGAGTTAGGGTTAGGTTTATTGTTACGGTTAGGGTTAGGGTTAGGGTAAGGGTATGTGTTAGGTTTACGGTTAGGGTTAGTGTTAGGGTAAGTGTTAGGGTATTGGGTTAGGGTTAGGGTAAGGGTAATGGTTAGGGTTAAGTTTAGGGTTAGGGTTAGGTTTAGGGTTAGGGTTGGGGAAAGGGTAAGGGTTGAGGGTTAGGTTTAGGATTAGGGTAAGGGTAAGGGTTAGGTTAGGGTTAGGATTAGGTTTAGGGTAACGGTTAGGGTAAGGATTAGTGTTAGAGTTAAGTTTAGGGTTAGGGTTATTGTTAGTGTTAGGGTTAAGGTTAGGGGTGAGGGTAAGGGTAAGGGTTAGGTTTAGGATTAGGGTTAGGCTTAGGGTAAGGGTTAGGGGTAGGGTTAGGGTTAGAGTTAGGGAAAAGGTTAGGATTAGGGTTAGGGTTAGGTTTTGGGTTTGGGTTAAGGTTAGGGTTCGGGTTATGGTAAGGGTTAGGCTTAGGGTTAGAGTAAGGATACAGGTTAGGGTTAGGGTTAGGGTAAAGGTTAGGGTTAAGATTAGGGTAAGAGTTAGAGTTAGGCTTAGTGTTAGGGTAGCAGTAAGGGTTAGGATTATGGTTAGGGTTAAGGTTGAGTTTAGGGTTAGGGTTAGGGTTATGGTAAGTGGTAGGGTTAGGGTTAGGGTTCGAGTTAGGGTTAGGGTTAGAGTAAGGGTAAGGGTTAGAGTTAGGGTTAGCGTTAGGGTAGGGGTTAGGTTTAGGGTTAGGGTTAGGGTTATGGTTGAGTTTAGGGTTACGGTTAGAAGAAGGGTTAGGGTTAGGGTTAGGGTAAGGGTTAGGCTTAGGGTTAGGCTTAGTGTTAAGGTTGAGATTAGGGTTAGGGTTAGGGGTTAGGGTTAGGGTTAGGGTTAGTTTTAGGGTTGGGGTTAAGGTTATGGTTAGGGTTAGGTTAAGGTTAAGGGTTAGGCTTAGGGTTAGGATAAGTGTTAGTGTTAGGGTTAGGGTTAGTGTAAGGGTTAGGGTTAGGGTTAGGGGTTAGGGCTAGGGTTAGGTTTAGGGTTAGGGTTAAGGTTATGGTAAGGGTTAGGGTTAGGGTTAGGGTTAGGGTTAGGGTTAGGGTTGGGGATAAGGTTAGGGTTAGGGTTAGCATAAGGAAAGCGTTAGGGTTAGGGTTAAGGTTAGGGTTAGGGTTAGGATTAGTGTTAGGGTTAAGATTGAGGTTAGGTTTAGGGTTAGAGTAAGGGTTAGAGTTAGGTTTATGGTAAGGGTTAGGGTTAGGTTTAGGGTTAGAGTTAGGTTTAGGGTTAGGGTAAGGGTAGGGTTAGGGTTAGGTTTAGTGTTAGGGTAACGGTTAGGGTTAGGGGTTAGGGTTAGTGTTAGGGTTCGGTTAAGGGTTAGGGTTAGGTTTAGGATACGGGTTAGGGTTAGGATTAGGGTAAGGGTAAGTGTTAGGGTTAGGGTTAGGGTTAGGGTTAGGTTTAGGGTTGGGGGTTAAGGTTAGAGTTAGGATTAGGTCAAGGGTAAGGGGTTAGGGTTAGGGTTTGGGTTAGTGTTAGGGATAGGTTAAGGGTTAGGGTTAGGGTTAAGGTTTGGGTTGGGGTTAGGATAAGTGTTAGTGTTGGGGTAGCTGTAAGTGTTAGGGTTAGGGTTAGGGTTAGGATAAGGGTTAGGTTAGGGTTAGGGTTAGGTTTAGGGTTGGGGTTAAGTTTAGGGTAAGGGTTAGTGTAAGGGTAAGGGTTAGGGTTAGGTTTACGGAAAGAGTTAGGATTAGGGTTAGCGTTAGGGTTAGGGATAGGGTTAGGGTAAGGGTAAGGGTAAGGGTTAGGCTTAGGGTTAAGATTGAGGTTAGGGTTAGGGTTAGAGTAAGGGTTAGGGTTAGGGTTGGGGTAAGGGGTTAGGTATAGGTTTAGGGGTTAGATTTAGGGTAAGGATTAGGGAAGGTAAGGGTTAGGGTTAGGGTAAGGGGTTATGGTTAGGGGGTTAGGGTTAGTGTTAGGGTTAGGTTAAGGGTTAGGGTTAGGTTTAGGGTTACTCTTAGGATAAGGGTTAGGGTTAGGGTTAGGGTTAGGGTAAGGGGTAAGTGTTAGAGTTAGGGGTGAAGGTTAGGGTTAGGGTAAGGCTTAGGGTTAGGGTTAGGGTTAGATTTAGGGTTGGGTTTAAGGTTATTGTTAGGGTTAGTTTAAGGGTAAAGGTTAGGATTAGGGTTAGGGTAAGTGTTAGGGTTAGGTTAGGGTTATGGTTAAGGTAAGGGTTAAGATTACGGTTAGGGTTAGGGTTAGGGTTAGGTTTATTGTTACGGTAAGGGTTAGGGTTAGGGTAAGGGTATGTGTTAAGTTCAGGGTTAGGGTTAGGGTAAGTGATAGGGATAGGGTTAGGTTTAGGGTTAGGGTAAGGGTAAGGGTTAGGTTTAAGTTTAGGGTTAGGGTTAGGTTTAGGGTTAGGGTTAGGGTAAAGGTAAGAGTTAGGGTTAGGTTTAGGATTAGGGTAAGGGTTAGGTTTAGGGTTAGGATTAGTTTTAGCGTAATGGTTAGGGTAAGGATTAGGGTTAGATTAAAGTTAGGGTTAGGGTTAGGGTTCGGGTTAAATTTAGGGTGAGGGTAAGGTTAAGGTTTAGGGTTAGGATTAGGGTTAGGGTTAGAGTTAGGGTTAGGTTAGAGTTTGGGTTAGGGTTAGGGTTAGGGTTAGGGTAAGGGTAAGGGTTCGGTAAGGGTTAGAATTAGGGTTAGGGTAAGGGTTAGGGTTAGGGTTAGGGTTAGGGGTTTGGGGTAAGTGATAGGGATAGGGTTAGGTTAGGGTTAGGGTAAGGGTAAGGGTTAGGTTTAAGTTTAGGTTAGGGTTAGGTTTAGGGTTAGGGTTAGGGTAAAGGTAAGAGTTAGGGTTAGGTTTAGGATTAGGGTAAGGGTTAGGTTTAGGGTTAGGATTAGTTTTAGCGTAATGGTTAGGGTAAGGATTAGGGTTAGATTAAAGTTAGGGTTAGGGTTAGGGTTCGGGTTAAATTTAGGGTGAGGGTAAGGTTAAGGTTTAGGGTTAGGATTAGGGTTAGGGTTAGAGTTAGGGTTAGGTTAGAGTTTGGGTTAGGGTTAGGGTTAGGGTTAGGGTAAGGGTAAGGGTTCGGTAAGGGTTAGAATTAGGGTTAGGGTAAGGGTTAGGGGTTAGGGTTAGGGTTAGGGTTTGGGTTAAGGTAAGTTTTAGGGTTAGGGTTCAGGTTAGGGTTAGGTTTAGGGTAAGGGTAAGGGTAGGGGTTTAGGCTTATGGTTAGGCTTTGGGTTAAGGTTGAGATTAGGGTTAGGGTTAGGTTTAGAGGTAAGGGTTTAGGTTAGGGTTAGGTTTAGGGTTAGGCTTAGTGTTAGGGTAAGGGTAAGGGTTAGGGTTAGGGTTAGGGTTGAGGTTAGGGTTAGGTTAGGGTTAGGGTCAGGGTTAGGGTTAGGGTTAGGGTAAGGGTTAGGGTTAGGGTTTATGGCTAGGGTAAGGGGAAGGGGTAGGGTTAGGGTTGGGGTTAGGGTTATGGTTGAGGTTAGGGTTAGGGTTAGAGGAAGGTTTAGTGTAACGTTATGTTAAGGGTTAGGGTTAGGGTTAGGGTTAGGGTTAGGGTTAGGGTTAGAGTTAGGGTTAGGGTTAGAGTAAGTGTCAGGGTTAGGATGAGGGTTACGTTTAGGGTTAGGATAAGGGTTAGGGTTAGCGGTTAGGGTTAGTGTTAGGGTTAGGTTAAGAGTTAGGGTTAGGGTTGAGGTAGGGTTAGGATTGGGGTAGGGTGTAAGTGCTATGGTTAGGTTAGAGTTAGGGTAAATGTTAGGGTTAGGATTAGGGTTAGGGGTTAGGTTTAGGGTTGGGTTTAAGGTTAGGGTTAGGGTTAGGGTAAGGGTAAGGGGTAGGGTTAGGGTTAGGGTAATGGTAAGGGTAAGGGTTAGGGTTAGGGTAAAATTTGAGGTTAGGGTTAGGGTTAGAGTAAGTGTTAGGGTTAGGGTTGTGGGTAAGGGGTTAGGGTTTGAGTTAGGGTAAGGATTAGGGAAGGGGTAAGGGTTAGGGTTAGGGTTAGGGTAAGGGTTAGGGTTAGGGGTTAGAGTTAGTGTTAGGGTTAGGTTAAGGGTTAGGGTTAGGTTAGGGTTACTGTTAGGATAAGGGTTAGGGTTATAGTTAGTGTTAGGCTTAGGGTAAGGGTTAGGGTTAGGATTAGGGTTAGCTTTAGAGTTAGGGTTAGGTTTAGGGTTAGGGTTAGGTTTAGGTTTAGGGTAAGGGTAAGGGTTAGGTTAGGGTTAGGATTAGGTTTAGCATAACGTTTACATTAAGGATTAGGGGTTACAATTAAATTTAGGGTTAGGGTTAGCGTTAGGGTTAAAGTTAGGGTGAGGGTAAGGGTAAGGTTTAGGGTTAGGATTAGGGTTAGTGTTAGGGTAAGAGTTAGGGGTAGGGTAAGTGTTAGAGTTAGGGTAAGGATTAGGGTTAGGGTTAGGGTTAGGGTTTGGGTTAGGGTTAGGGTTGGGGTTAAGGTTAGGGTTAGGGTGAGGGTACAGGGTTAGGGTTAGGGTTAGGGTAAGGTTAAGGGTTAGGTTTAGGGGTTAGGGTTATGATTACCGTTAGGATAAGGGTTAGGGTTAAGATTAGGGTTAGGGTTAGAGTTAGGCTTAGTGTTAGGGGTAACAGTAAGGGTTAGGATTAGGGTTAGTGTTAAGGTTGAGGTTAGGGTTAGGGTTAGGGTTAGACAGTATGGGTTAGGGTTCGGGTTAGGGTAAGGGTAAGAGTTAGGGTTAGGGTTAGGGTTATTTTTGAGGTTAGGGTTAGGGTTAGGATTAGGGATAGGGTTAGGGTTAGGGTTAGGGTTACAGTAATGGGTTAGGGTTAGGGTTAGGGTTAGGGTAAGGGTTAGGGTTACGGTTAGAGATAGGGTTAGGGTTCGGGTAAGGGGTTAGGGTAAGGTTAGGGTTAAGTTTGAGGTTAGGGTTAGGGTTAGGGTTACGGTAAGGGTTAGGGTTAGCGTTAGGTTAAGGGGTAAGGGTTAGGGTTAGGGTTAGGTTTAGGGTTATGGTTGACGGTAGGGTTAGGGGTAGAATAAGGGTTAGGGTTAGGGTTAGGGTAAGGGTTAGGGTTAGGGTTAGGGTTACGGTTAGAGATAGGGTTAGGGTTGGTGTAAGGGTTAGGGGTTAGGGTTAGGGTTAGGGTTAGGGTTAGGGTCAGAGTTTGGGTTAGGGTTAGAGTAAGGGTAAGGGTTAGGGTTAGGGTTAGATTTAGGGTAAGGTTTAGGGTTAGGGGTTAGGGTTAGTGTTAGTGTTAGGTTAAGTGTTAGGGTTAGGGTTAGGGTTAGGATAAGGGTTAGGTTAGGGAAAGGGTAAGTGTTAGGATTAGGGTTAGGGTTAGGGTTAGGATTAGGGTTAGGGTAGGGGAGAGGGTTAGGGTTAGGGTTAGGTTTAGGGTTGGGATTAAGGTTAGGTTTATGGGTTAGGGTAAGGGTAAGGGTTATGGTTAGGGTTAGGGTAAGTGTTAGGGTTAGGGTCAGGTTAGGGTTAGGGTTAGGATTAGGGTAAGGGTTAGGGTAAGGTTTAGGGGTGAGGGTTAGGCTTAGGGTTAAGGTTGAGATTAGGGTTAGGGGTTAGGGTTAGGGGTAAGGTTTTGGGTTAGGGTTAGGGTTAGGGTTAGGGTTAGGGTGAGGCTTAGTGTTAGGGTAAGGGTAAGGGTAAGGGTTAGGGTTAGGTTTGAGGTTAGGGCTAGGGTTAGGGTTAGGGTTAGGGTTAGGGTAAGTGTTAGGGTTAGGGTTAGGGTTAGGTTTAGGTTAAGGGTAAGGATTAGGGTTAGGGGTAGGGTTAGGTTTATGGTCGAGGTTAGGGTTAGGGTTAGAGGAAGTGTTAGGGTTAGGGTTATTGTAAGGGTTAGGGTTAGGGTTAGGGTTAGGGGTTAGAGTTTGGGTTAAGGTTAGAGTAAGGGTAAGGGGTAGGGTTAGGGTTAGGGTTAGGGTAAGGGTTAGGGTTAGGGGTTAGTGTTAGTGTTAGGTTTAGGTTAAGGATTATTGTTAGAGTTAGGGTTAGGATAAGGGTTAGGTTAGGGAAAGGGTAAGTGTTAGGGTAAGTGTTAGGGTTAGGGTTAGGATTAGGGTTAGGGTAAGGGTTAGGGTTATGGTTAGGGGTAGGTTTAGGGTTGGGGTTAAGGTTAGGGGTTACGGTTAGGGTAAGGGTTAGTGTTAGGCTTAGGTTTAGGGTAAGTGTTAGGATTAGGGTTAGGGTTAGGTTTAGGGTTAGGGGTCAGGGTAAGGGTAAGGGTTAGGGTTAGGCTTAGGGTCAAGGTTGAGGTTAGATTTAGGGTTAGGGTAAGGGTTTGGTTTAGGGTGTGGGTTAGGGTTAGGGGTTAGGGTAATTGTAAGGGTTAGGGTTAGGGTTAAGATTGAGGTTAGGTTTAGGGTTAGAGTAAGGGTTAATGTTAAGTTTGGGGTAAGGGTTAGGGTTAGGGTTACGTTCAGAGTTAGTTTAAGGATTAGGGAAGAGTAAGGGTTAGAGTTTGGGTTAGGGTAAGGGTTAGGGTTAGGGGTTAGGGTGAGTGTTAAGGTTAGGTTAAGGGTTAGGGTTAGGTTTAGGGTTAATGTTAGGATAAGGGGTTAGTGTTAGTGTAAGGGTAAGTGTTAGGGTTAGGGTTAGGGTTAGTATTAGGGTTAGGGTAAGGGTTAGAGTTAGGGTTAGGGTTAGGGGTAGGGTTAGGGTAAGGTTTAGGGTTAAGATTAGGGTTAGGGTTAGAGTTAGGCTTAGTGTTAGGGTAACGGTAAGGGTTAGCATTAGGGTTAGGGTTAAGGTTTAGGTTAGGGATAGGGTTAGGGTTACGGTAAGGGGTTAGGGTTAGGGTTAGGGTAAGGGTTAGGGTTAGGGTTAGGGTTAGGGTAATTGTTAGGGTTAGGGTTAGGGTTGTGGTTGAGGTTAGTGTTAGGGTTAGAAGAAGGTTTAGAGATAGGGTTAGGGTTAGGGTAAGGGTTAGGGTTAGGGTTAGGTTAGAGTTAGGGATAGGGTTAGAGTAAGGGTAAGTTTTAGGGTTAGGTTTGGGTTAAGGTTAGGGTAAGGGTTAGGGTTAGGGGTTAGGTTTAGTGTTAGGGTTAGGTTAAGGGTTAGGGTTAGGGTTAGGTTAGGGAAAGGGTAAGTGTTAGGGTTAGGGTTAGGGTTAGGGTTAGGGTTAGGATTAGCGTTAGGGTAAGGGTTAGGGTTAGGGTTAGGGTTAGGGTTAGGGTTGGGGTAAGGCTAAGGGTTAGGATTAGTGTTAGTGTTATGGTTAGGGTTCGGGTTCGGGTTAGGGGTTAGGGTTAGGGTAAGGGGAAGGGTAAGGGTTAGGGTTAGGGTTAGGCTTAGGGTTAAGGTTGAGATTAGGATTAGGGTTAGGGTTAGGGTAAGGGTTTGGGTTAGGTTTAGGGTTAGGGTTAGGGTTAGGCTTAGGGTTAGGGTTAAGTTTGAAATTAGGGTTAGGGTTAGGTTTAGGGTAAGGGTTTGGGTTAGGTTTAGGTGTTAGGGGTTAGGGTTAGGCTTAGGGTTAGGGTAAGGCTAAGGGTAAGGATTAGTGTTAGGGTTAGGGTTAAGGTTAGGGTTAGGGTTAGGGTTAGGGTAAGGGTTAGGGTTAGGGTTAGGGAAAGGGTTAGGGTTAGGGTTAGGGTTAGGTATAGGGTAAGGGTAAGGATTAGGGTTAGGGTTACGGTTAAGTTTATGGTTGAGGTTAGGGTTAGGGTTAGATGAAGGGTTAGGGTTAGGTTTAGGGTTGGGGTTAAGGTTAGGGTTAGGGTTAGGGTAAGAGTAAGGGTTAGAGTTATGTTTAGGGTAAGTGTTAGAATTATGGTGAGGGTTAGGGTTAGGGTTAGGGTAGGGGTAAGGGTAAGGGTTAGGGTTAGGCTTAGGGTCAAGGTTGAGGTTAGGTTTAGGGTTAGAGTAAGGGTTAGGGTTAGGATTAGGGTTAGGGTTAGGGTTAGGGTTATGGTCAGAGTTAGTTTAAGGATTAGGGAAGAGTAAGGGTTAGGGTTTGCTTTAGGGTAAGGGTTAGGGTTAGGGGTTAGGGTGAGTGTTAAGGTTAGGTTAAGGGTTAGGGTTAGGTTTAGGGTTAATATTAGGATAAGGGTTAGTGTTAGTGTAAGGGTAAGTGTTAGGGTTAGGGTTAGGGTTAGGATTAGGGTTAGGGTTAGGGTTGGGATTAGGTTTAGTGTTGGGGTTAAGGTTATGGTTAGGGTTAGGTTAAGGCTAAGGGTTAGGGTTAGGGTTAGGGTAAGTGTTAGAGATAGGGTTAGGTTAGGGTTAGGGTTAGGGTAAGGGTAAGGGTTAGGGTTAAGGTTAGGGTTAGGGTTAGGGTTAAGGTGAGGGTGAGGGTAAGGGTAAGGGTTACGGTTAGGATTAGGTTTAGGGGTAGGGTAAGAGTTAGGGGTAGGGTTAGGGTTAGAGTTAGGGTAAGGGTTAGGGTTAGGGTTAGGTTTAGGGTAGGGGTTAAGGTTAGGGTTAGGATTAGTTTAAGTGTTAGGGTTAGGATTAGGGTTAGGGGAAGGGTAAGGATTAGGGTTAGGGTTAGGGTTAGGGTAAGTGTTAGGGTTAAGATTAGGGTTAGGGTTAGAGTTAGGATTAGTGTTACGGTAACGGTAAGGGTTAGCATTAGGGTTAGGGTTAAGGTTTAGGTTAGGGATAGGGTTAGGGTTACGGTAAGGGTTAGGATTAGGGTTAGGGTAAGGGTTAGGGTTAGGGTTAGGTTTAGGGTTAGGGTTATGGTTAGGGTACGGGTAATTGTTAGGGTTAGGGTTAGGGTTGTGGTTGAGGTTAGTGTTAGGGTTAGAAGAAGGTTTAGAGATAGGGTTAGGGTTAGGGTAAGGGTTAGGGTTAGGGTTAGGCTTAGAGTTAGGGATAGGGTTAAAGTAAGGGTAAGGGTTAGGGTTAGGTTTGGGTTAAGGTTAGGGTAAGGGTTAGGGTTAGGGGTTAGGTTTAGTGTTAGGGTTAGGTTAAGGGTTAGGGTTAGGGTTAGGTTAGGGAAAGGGTAAGTGTTAGGGTTAGGGTTAGGGTTAGGGTTAGGATAAGCGTTAGGGTAAGGGTTAGGGTTAGGGTTAGGGTTAGGGTTGGGGTAAGGCTAAGGGTTAGGATTAGTGTTAGTGTTAGGGTTAGGGTTCGGGTTCGGGTTAGGGTTAGGGTTAGGGTAAGGGTAAGGGTAAGGGTTAGGGTTAGGCTTTTGTTTAAGGTTGAGATTAGGATTAGGGTTAGGTTTAGGGTAAGGGTTTGGGTTAGGGTTAGGGTTAGGTTTAGGGTTAGGCTTAGGGTTAGGGTAAGGCTAAGGGTAAGGATTAGTGTTAGGGTTAGGGTTAAGGTTAGGGTTAGGATTAGGGTTAGGGTAAGGGTTAGGGTTAGGGTTAGGGTTAGGGTTAGGGCAAGGGTTAGGGTTAGGGTTAGGGTTAGGTATAGGGTAAGGGTAAGGATAAGGGTTAGGGTTAGGGTTAGGTTTAGGGTTGGGGTTAAGGTTAGGGTTAGAGTTAGGGTAACTGTAAGGGTTAGAGTTATGTTTAGGGTAAGTGTTAGAATTATGGTGAGGGTTAGGTTTAGGGTTAGGGTAAGGGTTAGGGTTAGGCTTAGGGTCAAGGTTGAGTTTAGGTTTAGTGTTAGGGTAAGGGTTAGGGTTAGGGTTAGAGTTAGGGTTAGGGTTAGGTTTACGGTCAGAGTTAGTTAAAGGATTAGGGAAGAGTAAGGGTTTGGGTTTGGGTTAGGTTAAGTGTTAGGGTTAGGGGTTAGGGTGAGTGTTAAGGTTAGGTTAAGGGTTAGGGTTAGGTTTAGGGTTAATGTTAGGATAAGGGTTAGTGTTATTGTAAGGGTAAGTGTTAGGGTTAGGGTTAGTGTTAGGATTAGGGTTATGGTAAGGGTTAGGGTTAGGGTTGGGGTTAGGTTTAGTGTTGGGGTTAAGGTTATGGTTAGGGTTAGGTTAAGGCTAAGGGTTAGGGTTAGGGTTAGGGTAAGTGTTAGAGATAGGGTTAGGTTAGGGTTAGGGTTAGGGTAAGGGTAAGGGTTAGGGTTAAGGTTAGGGTTAGGGTTAAGGTGAGGGTGAGGGTAAGGGTAAGGGTTACGGTTAGGATTAGGTTTAGGGGTAGGGTAAGAATTAGGGGTAGGGTTAGGGTTAGAGTTAGGGTAAGGGTTAGGGTTAGGGTTAGGGTTAGGTTTAGGGTAGGGGTTAAGGTTAGGGTTAGGATTAGTTTAAGTGTTAGGGTTAGGGTTAGGATTAGGGTTAGGGGAAGGGTAAGGATTAGGGTTAGGGTTAGGGTTAGGGTAAGGGTTAGGGTTAAGATTAGGGTTAGGGTTAGAGTTAGGCTTAGTGTTAGGGTAACGGTAAGGGTTAGCATTAGGGTTAGGGTTAAGGTTTAGGTTAGGGATAGGGTTAGGGTTACGGTAAGGGTTAGGGTTAGGGTTAGGGTAAGGGTTAGGGTTAGGGGTAGGGTTAGGGTTCGGGTTAGTTTTAGGGTTAGGATTAGTGTAAGGGTTAGGGTTATGTTTATGGTTATGGTTAAGTTTAGGGTTAGCATTAGGGTAAGTGTAAGGGTTCGGGTTAGGGTTAGGGTTAGGGTATGTGTTAGGGTTAGGGTTAGGGTTAGGGTTAGGATTACGGTTAGGGTTAGGGTTAGGGTTAGGGTAAGGGTTAGGCTTAGGGTTAGGGTTAGGGTAATGGTTAAGGTTAGGGATAGGGTTATGGTAAGTGTATGTGTTAGGGTTAGGGTTAGGTTTAGAGTTAGGTTTAAGGTGAGGGTACGGGTTAGGGTTAGGTTTAGCGTTAGGGTAAGGGTAAGGGTTATGGTTATAGTTAGGGTTAGGTTAGGTTTAGGGTTAGGGTTAGGGGAAGTGTACGGGTTAGGGTTAGGGTAAGGGTTAGGGTTAGGGTTAGGGTTAGGGTTAGCGTAGGGATTAGGGTAAGCGTAAGTGTTAGGGTTAGGGTTAGGTTTAGGATAAGGGTAGGGGTTATGGTTATGGTTATGGTTTGGGGTTAGGGGTAGGGTTAGGGTTAGGGGTAGGGTTAGGGTTAGGGTTAGAGTAAGGGTAAGGGTTAGGGTTAGGGTAAGGGTAAGTGTTACGGTTAGGGTTAGGGTTAGGGAGAAGGTAAGGGTTAGGTTTAGGTTTAGGGTTAGGGTAAGGATTAGGGTTAAGGTTAGGGTTAGGGTAAGGGTTAGGGTTCGGGTTAGGGGTAGCATTAAGGTTAGGGTTAGGGTTAGGGTAAGGGAACGGTGAGGGTTAGGGTTACAGTTACGGTTAGTGTTAGGGGTTAGGGATAGTGTTAGGTTTCGGGTTAGGGTTAGGGTTAGGGTAAGGATAAGAGTTAGGATTAGGGATAGGGTTAGGGTTCGGGTTAGTTTCAGGGTTAGGGTTAGGGTCAGGGTATGGTTAGGTTATGGTTATGGTTAAGGTTAGTGTTAGGTTTAGGGTAAGGGTAAAGGTTCGGTTAGGGTTAGGGTTAGGGTATGTGTTAGGTTTAGGATTAGGGTTAGGGTTAGTGTTAGGGTTAGGTTAAGGGTTAGGTTTAGGGTTAGGGATAGGGTTAGGGTAAATGTTAGGGTTAGGGTTAGGGTTAGGGTAAGGGTATGTGTTAGGGTTAGGTTTAGGGTTAGGGTTAAGGTAAGAGTATGGGTTAGGGTTAGGGTTAGGGTTAGGATAAGGGTAAGGGTAAGGGTTATGGTTAGGTTTAGGGTTAGGGTTAGGTTTAGGGTTAGAGGAAGTGTACGGGTTAGGGTTAGGTTTAGGGTAAGGTATAGGGTTAGGGTTAGGGTTAGGGTAGGGATTAGGGTAAGGGTAACTGTTAGGGTTAGCGTTAGGGTTAGGATAGGGTTAGGGTTAGGGTTAGGTTTATGGTTAGCGTTAAGTTTATGGTTAGGATTAGGGTAAGGGTAAGGGTTAGGGTTAGGGTATGTGTTAGGGTTAGGGTTAGGGTTAGGGTTAGGGTAAGGGTTAGGGTTAGGGTTAGGGGAAGGGTAAGGTTTAGGGTTAGGGTTAGGGTTAGGGTAAGTGTAAGGGTTATGGTTATGGTTTAGATTTAGGTTAGGGTTAGGGTTAGAGTAAGGGTTAGAGTTAGGGTTCGGGTAAGGGTTAGGGTTAGGGTTAGGGTTAGAGTTAGGGTAAGGATAAGGGAAGAGTAAGGGTTAGGGTTAAGGTTAGAGAAAGGGTTAGGGTTTGGGGTTAGTGTGAGTGTTAAGGTTAGGTTAAGGGTTAGGGTTAGGTTTAAGGTTACTGTTAGGATAAGGGTTATGGTTAGGGTTAGGGTAAGGGTAAGTGTTAGGGTTAGGGTTAGGGTTAGGATTAGGGTTACGGTAAGGGGTAGGGTTAGGGTTAGGATTAGGGTTAGGGGTTAGGGTTAGGGTTAGGGTAGGGATTAGGGTAAGGGTAACTGTTAGGGTTAGCGTTAGGGTTAGGATAAGGGTAAGGGTTAGGGTTATGGTTAGGGTTAGGGTGAGGCTTAGGGTTAGGTTTAGGGTTTGGGTTAGGGAATGGGTAAGGGTTAGAGTTAGGGTTAGGGTTAAGCTTAGGGTTAGGTTTAGGTTTAGGGTTAGGATAAAGGTTAGAGTGAGTTTAGGGTAAGGGTTAGGGTTAGGGTTATTGTTAGAGTTCGTTTTAGGGTTAGGTTAAGGGTAAGGGTTAGGGTTAAGGTTAGGGTTAGGTTAAGGGTTAGGTTAGGGTTAGGTTAGAGTTAGGCTTAGGGTTGGTTATGGGTAAGGGTTAGGGTTAGCGTTAGGTTAAGGGTAAGGGTTAGGGGTTATTGTTAGAGTTAATGTTAGGTTTAGGGTATGGGTTAGTGTTAGGTTTAGGGGTAGGGTAAGGTTTAGGGTTAGGTTTAGGGTTAGGTAAGTGTTAGGGTTAGGGTTATGGTTAGGGTTAGGGTAAGGGTTAGGGTTAGGGTTAGGGTTAGGGTTAGGATTAGGGTTAGAGTTAAGGTAAGGGTAAGTGTTAGTGTTAGTGTTAGGGTTAGGGTTAGGGTAAGTGTAAGGGTTTTGGTTATGGTTAAGATTTAGGTTAGGGTTAGGGTTAGAGTAAGGGTTAGAGTTAGGGTTGGGGTAAGGGTTAGGGTTAGGGTAAGGGTAAGGGTTATGGTTATAGTTAGGGTTAGGTTAGGTTTAGGGTTAGGGGAAGTGTACGGGTTAGGGTTAGGGTAAGGGTTAGGGTTAGGGTTAGGGTTAGGGTTAGCGTAGGGATTAGGGTAAGCGTAAGTGTTAGGGTTAGGGTTAGGGTTAGGATAAGGGTAGGGGTTATGGTTATGGTTATGGTTTGGGGTTAGGGGTAGGGTTAGGGTTAGGGGTAGGGTTAGGGTTAGGGTTAGAGTAAGGGTAAGGGTTAGGGTTAGGGTAAGGGTAAGTGTTACGGTTAGGGTTAGGGTTAGGGAGAAGGTAAGGGTTAGGTTTAGGTTTAGGGTTAGGGTAAGGATTAGGGTTAAGGTTAGGGTTAGGGTAAGGGTTAGGGTTCGGGTTAGGGGTAGCATTAAGGTTAGGGTTAGGGTTAGGGTAAGGGAACGGTGAGGGTTAGGGTTACAGTTACGGTTAGTGTTAGGGGTTAGGGATAGTGTTAGGTTTCGGGTTAGGGTTAGGGTTAGGGTAAGGATAAGAGTTAGGATTAGGGATAGGGTTAGGGTTCGGGTTAGTTTCAGGGTTAGGGTTAGGGTCAGGGTATGGTTAGGTTATGGTTATGGTTAAGGTTAGTGTTAGGTTTAGGGTAAGGGTAAAGGTTCGGTTAGGGTTAGGGTTAGGGTATGTGTTAGGTTTAGGATTAGGGTTAGGGTTAGTGTTAGGGTTAGGTTAAGGGTTAGGTTTAGGGTTAGGGATAGTGTTAGGGTAAATGTTAGGGTTAGGGTTAGGGTTAGGGTAAGGGTATGTGTTAGGGTTAGGTTTAGGGTTAGGGTTAAGGTAAGAGTA
Organism: Megascapheus bottae; assembly: GCF_031878675.1. Lineage (NCBI taxonomy): Eukaryota > Metazoa > Chordata > Mammalia > Rodentia > Geomyidae > Megascapheus > Megascapheus bottae. The sequence goes on from NW_028327333.1 coordinate 98,600, forward strand.
TGGGTTAGGGTTAGGGTTAGGGTTAGGATAAGGGTAAGGGTAAGGGTTATGGTTAGGTTTAGGGTTAGGGTTAGGTTTAGGGTTAGGGGAAGTGTACGGGTTAGGGTTAGGTTTAGGGTAAGGTATAGGGTTAGGGTTAGGGTTAGGGTAGGGATTAGGGTAAGGGTAACTGTTAGGGTTAGCGTTAGGGTTAGGATAGGGTTAGGGTTAGGGTTAGGTTTATGGTTAGCGTTAAGTTTATGGTTAGGATTAGGGTAAGGGTAAGGGTTAGGGTTAGGGTATTTGTTAGGGTTAGGGTTAGGGTTAGGGTTAGGGTTAGGGTAAGGGTTAGGGTTAGGGTTAGGGGAAGGGTAAGGTTTAGGGTTAGGGTTAGGGTTAGGGTAAGTGTAAGGGTTATGGTTATGGTTTAGATTTAGGTTAGGGTTAGGGTTAGAGTAAGGGTTAGAGTTAGGGTTCGGGTAAGGGTTAGGGTTAGGGTTAGGGTTAGAGTTAGGGTAAGGATAAGGGAAGAGTAAGGGTTAGGGTTAAGGTTAGAGAAAGGGTTAGGGTTTGGGGTTAGTGTGAGTGTTAAGGTTAGGTTAAGGGTTAGGGTTAGGTTTAAGGTTACTGTTAGGATAAGGGTTATGGTTAGGGTTAGGGTAAGGGTAAGTGTTAGGGTTAGGGTTAGGGTTAGGATTAGGGTTACGGTAAGGGGTAGGGTTAGGGTTAGGATTAGGGTTAGGGGTTAGGGTTAGGGTTAGGGTAGGGATTAGGGTAAGGGTAACTGTTAGGGTTAGCGTTAGGGTTAGGATAAGGGTAAGGGTTAGGGTTATGGTTAGGGTTAGGGTGAGGCTTAGGGTTAGGTTTAGGGTTTGGGTTAGGGAATGGGTAAGGGTTAGAGTTAGGGTTAGGGTTAAGCTTAGGGTTAGGTTTAGGTTTAGGGTTAGGATAAAGGTTAGAGTGAGTTTAGGGTAAGGGTTAGGGTTAGGGTTATTGTTAGAGTTCGTTTTAGGGTTAGGTTAAGGGTAAGGGTTAGGGTTAAGGTTAGGGTTAGGTTAAGGGTTAGGTTAGGGTTAGGTTAGAGTTAGGCTTAGGGTTGGTTATGGGTAAGGGTTAGGGTTAGCGTTAGGTTAAGGGTAAGGGTTAGGGGTTATTGTTAGAGTTAATGTTAGGTTTAGGGTATGGGTTAGTGTTAGGTTTAGGGGTAGGGTAAGGTTTAGGGTTAGGTTTAGGGTTAGGTAAGTGTTAGGGTTAGGGTTATGGTTAGGGTTAGGGTAAGGGTTAGGGTTAGGGTTAGGGTTAGGGTAATGGTTAGGATTAGGGTTAGAGTTAAGGTAAGGGTAAGTGTTAGTGTTAGTGTTAGGGTTAGGGTTAGGGTAAGTGTAAGGGTTTTGGTTATGGTTAAGATTTAGGTTAGGGTTAGGGTTAGAGTAAGGGTTAGAGTTAGGGTTGGGGTAAGGGTTAGGGTTAGGGTAAGGGTAAGGGTTATGGTTATAGTTAGGGTTAGGTTAGGTTTAGGGTTAGGGGAAGTGTACGGGTTAGGGTTAGGGTAAGGGTTAGGGTTAGGGTTAGGGTTAGGGTTAGCGTAGGGATTAGGGTAAGCGTAAGTGTTAGGGTTAGGGTTAGGGTTAGGATAAGGGTAGGGGTTATGGTTATGGTTATGGTTTGGGGTTAGGGGTAGGGTTAGGGTTAGGGGTAGGGTTAGGGTTAGGGTTAGAGTAAGGGTAAGGGTTAGGGTTAGGGTAAGGGTAAGTGTTACGGTTAGGGTTAGGGTTAGGGAGAAGGTAAGGGTTAGGTTTAGGTTTAGGGTTAGGGTAAGGATTAGGGTTAAGGTTAGGGTTAGGGTAAGGGTTAGGGTTCAGGTTAGGGGTAGCATTAAGGTTAGGGTTAGGGTTAGGGTAAGGGAACGGTGAGGGTTAGGGTTACAGTTACGGTTAGTGTTAGGGGTTAGGGATAGTGTTAGGTTTCGGGTTAGGGTTAGGGTTAGGGTAAGGATAAGAGTTAGGATTAGGGATAGGGTTAGGGTTCGGGTTAGTTTCAGGGTTAGGGTTAGGGTCAGGGTATGGTTAGGTTATGGTTATGGTTAAGGTTAGTGTTAGGTTTAGGGTAAGGGTAAAGGTTCGGTTAGGGTTAGGGTTAGGGTATGTGTTAGGTTTAGGATTAGGGTTAGGGTTAGTGTTAGGGTTAGGTTAAGGGTTAGGTTTAGGGTTAGGGATAGTGTTAGGGTAAATGTTAGGGTTAGGGTTAGGGTTAGGGTAAGGGTATGTGTTAGGGTTAGGTTTAGGGTTAGGGTTAAGGTAAGAGTATGGGTTAGGGTTAGGGTTAGGGTTAGGATAAGGGTAAGGGTAAGGGTTATGGTTAGGTTTAGGGTTAGGGTTAGGTTTAGGGTTAGGGGAAGTGTACGGGTTAGGGTTAGGTTTAGGGTAAGGTATAGGGTTAGGGTTAGGGTTAGGGTAGGGATTAGGGTAAGGGTAACTGTTAGGGTTAGCGTTAGGGTTAGGATAGGGTTAGGGTTAGGGTTAGGTTTATGGTTAGCGTTAAGTTTATGGTTAGGATTAGGGTAAGGGTAAGGGTTAGGGTTAGGGTATTTGTTAGGGTTAGGGTTAGGGTTAGGGTTAGGGTTAGGGTAAGGGTTAGGGTTAGGGTTAGGGGAAGGGTAAGGTTTAGGGTTAGGGTTAGGGTTAGGGTAAGTGTAAGGGTTATGGTTATGGTTTAGATTTAGGTTAGGGTTAGGGTTAGAGTAAGGGTTAGAGTTAGGGTTCGGGTAAGGGTTAGGGTTAGGGTTAGGGTTAGAGTTAGGGTAAGGATAAGGGAAGAGTAAGGGTTAGGGTTAAGGTTAGAGAAAGGGTTAGGGTTTGGGGTTAGTGTGAGTGTTAAGGTTAGGTTAAGGGTTAGGGTTAGGTTTAAGGTTACTGTTAGGATAAGGGTTATGGTTAGGGTTAGGGTAAGGGTAAGTGTTAGGGTTAGGGTTAGGGTTAGGATTAGGGTTACGGTAAGGGGTAGGGTTAGGGTTAGGATTAGGGTTAGGGGTTAGGGTTATGGTTAGGGTAGGGATTAGGGTAAGGGTAACTGTTAGGGTTAGCGTTAGGGTTAGGATAAGGGTAAGGGTTAGGGTTATGGTTAGGGTTAGGGTGAGGCTTAGGGTTAGGTTTAGGGTTTGGGTTAGGGAATGGGTAAGGGTTAGAGTTAGGGTTAGGGTTAAGCTTAGGGTTAGGTTTAGGTTTAGGGTTAGGATAAAGGTTAGAGTGAGTTTAGGGTAAGGGTTAGGGTTAGGGTTATTGTTAGAGTTCGTTTTAGGGTTAGGTTAAGGGTAAGGGTTAGGGTTAAGGTTAGGGTTAGGTTAAGGGTTAGGTTAGGGTTAGGTTAGAGTTAGGCTTAGGGTTGGTTATGGGTAAGGGTTAGGGTTAGCGTTAGGTTAAGGGTAAGGGTTAGGGGTTATTGTTAGAGTTAATGTTAGGTTTAGGGTATGGGTTAGTGTTAGGTTTAGGGGTAGGGTAAGGTTTAGGGTTAGGTTTAGGGTTAGGTAAGTGTTAGGGTTAGGGTTATGGTTAGGGTTAGGGTAAGGGTTAGGGTTAGGGTTAGGGTTAGGGTAATGGTTAGGATTAGGGTTAGAGTTAAGGTAAGGGTAAGTGTTAGTGTTAGTGTTAGGGTAGGTAGGGTTTTGGTTATGGTTAAGATTTAGGTTAGGGTTAGGGTTAGAGTAAGGGTATAAGATTTAGGTTAGGGTTAGGGTTAGAGTAAGGGTTAGAGTTAGGGTTGGGGTAAGGGTTAGGGTTAGGGTAAGGGTAAGGGTTATGGTTATAGTTAGGGTTAGGTTAGGTTTAGGGTTAGGGAAGTGTACGGGTTAGGGTTAGGGTAAGGGTTAGGGTTAGGGTTAGGGTTAGGGTTAGCGTAGGGATTAGGGTAAGCGTAAGTGTTAGGGTTAGGGTTAGGGTTAGGATAAGGGTAGGGGTTATGGTTATGGTTATGGTTTGGGGTTAGGGGTAGGGTTAGGGTTAGGGGTAGGGTTAGGGTTAGGGTTAGAGTAAGGGTAAGGGTTAGGGTTAGGGTAAGGGTAAGTGTTACGGTTAGGGTTAGGGTTAGGGAGAAGGTAAGGGTTAGGTTTAGGTTTAGGGTTAGGGTAAGGATTAGGGTTAAGGTTAGGGTTAGGGTAAGGGTTAGGGTTCGGGTTAGGGGTAGCATTAAGGTTAGGGTTAGGGTTAGGGTAAGGGAACGGTGAGGGTTAGGGTTACAGTTACGGTTAGTGTTAGGGGTTAGGGATAGTGTTAGGTTTCGGGTTAGGGTTAGGGTTAGGGTAAGGATAAGAGTTAGGATTAGGGATAGGGTTAGGGTTCGGGTTAGTTTCAGGGTTAGGGTTAGGGTCAGGGTATGGTTAGGTTATGGTTATGGTTAAGGTTAGTGTTAGGTTTAGGGTAAGGGTAAAGGTTCGGTTAGGGTTAGGGTTAGGGTATGTGTTAGGTTTAGGATTAGGGTTAGGGTTAGTGTTAGGGTTAGGTTAAGGGTTAGGTTTAGGGTTAGGGATAGGGTTAGGGTAAATGTTAGGGTTAGGGTTAGGGTTAGGGTAAGGGTATGTGTTAGGGTTAGGTTTAGGGTTAGGGTTAAGGTAAGAGTATGGGTTAGGGTTAGGGTTAGGGTTAGGATAAGGGTAAGGGTAAGGGTTATGGTTAGGTTTAGGGTTAGGGTTAGGTTTAGGGTTAGGGGAAGTGTACGGGTTAGGGTTAGGTTTAGGGTAAGGTATAGGGTTAGGGTTAGGGTTAGGGTAGGGATTAGGGTAAGGGTAACTGTTAGGGTTAGCGTTAGGGTTAGGATAGGGTTAGGGTTAGGGTTAGGTTTATGGTTAGCGTTAAGTTTATGGTTAGGATTAGGGTAAGGGTAAGGGTTAGGGTTAGGGTATGTGTTAGGGTTAGGGTTAGGGTTAGGGTTAGGGTTAGGGTAAGGGTTAGGGTTAGGGTTAGGGGAAGGGTAAGGTTTAGGGTTAGGGTTAGGGTTAGGGTAAGTGTAAGGGTTATGGTTATGGTTTAGATTTAGGTTAGGGTTAGGGTTAGAGTAAGGGTTAGAGTTAGGGTTCGGGTAAGGGTTAGGGTTAGGGTTAGGGTTAGAGTTAGGGTAAGGATAAGGGAAGAGTAAGTGTTAGGGTTAAGGTTAGAGAAAGGGTTAGGGTTTGGGGTTAGTGTGAGTGTTAAGGTTAGGTTAAGGGTTAGGGTTAGGTTTAAGGTTACTGTTAGGATAAGGGTTATGGTTAGGGTTAGGGTAAGGGTAAGTGTTAGGGTTAGGGTTAGGGTTAGGATTAGGGTTACGGTAAGGGGTAGGGTTAGGGTTAGGATTAGGGTTAGGGGTTAGGGTTAGGGTTAGGGTAGGGATTAGGGTAAGGGTAACTGTTAGGGTTAGCGTTAGGGTTAGGATAAGGGTAAGGGTTAGGGTTATGGTTAGGGTTAGGGTGAGGCTTAGGGTTAGGTTTAGGGTTTGGGTTAGGGAATGGGTAAGGGTTAGAGTTAGGGTTAGGGTTAAGCTTAGGGTTAGGTTTAGGTTTAGGGTTAGGATAAAGGTTAGAGTGAGTTTAGGGTAAGGGTTAGGGTTAGGGTTATTGTTAGAGTTCGTTTTAGGGTTAGGTTAAGGGTAAGGGTTAGGGTTAAGGTTAGGGTTAGGTTAAGGGTTAGGTTAGGGTTAGGTTAGAGTTAGGCTTAGGGTTGGTTATGGGTAAGGGTTAGGGTTAGCGTTAGGTTAAGGGTAAGGGTTAGGGGTTATTGTTAGAGTTAATGTTAGGTTTAGGGTATGGGTTAGTGTTAGGTTTAGGGGTAGGGTAAGGTTTAGGGTTAGGTTTAGGGTTAGGTAAGTTTTAGGGTTAGGGTTATGGTTAGGGTTAGGGTAAGGGTTAGGGTTAGGGTTAGGGTTAGGGTAATGGTTAGGATTAGGGTTAGAGTTAAGGTAAGGGTAAGTGTTAGTGTTAGTGTTAGGGTTAGGGTTAGGGTAAGTGTAAGGGTTTTGGTTATGGTTAAGATTTAGATTAGGGTTAGGGTTAGAGTAAGGGTTAGAGTTAGGGTTGGGGTAAGGGTTAGGGTTAGGGTTAGGGTTAGAGTTAGGGTAAGGATAAGGGAAGAATAAGGGTTAGGTGTAGGGTTAGAGTAAGGGTTACGGTTAGGGGTTAGTGTGAGTGCTAAGGTTAGGTTAAGGGTTAGGGTTAGGTTTGAGGTTACTGTTGGATAAGGGTTATGGTTAGGGTTAGGGTAAGGGTAAAAGTTAGGATTAGGGTTAGGGTTAGGATTAGGTTTAGGGTAAGGGTTAGGGTTAGGGTTAGGGTTAGGTTTAGGGTTGGGGTTAAGGTTATGGTTAGGGTTAGGTTAAGGCTAAGGGTTAGGCTTAGGGTTAGGGTAAGTGTTAGGGATAGGGTTAGGTTTAGGGTTAGGGTTAGGATAAGGGTAAGGGTTAGGGTTAAGGTTAGGGTTAGGGTTAAGGTGAGGGTGAGGGTAAGGTTAAGGGTTAGGTTTAGGATTAGGGTTAGGGGTAGGTTTAGGGTAAGGGTTAGGGTTAGGGTTAGGGTTAGGGTTAGGTTTAGGGTTGGGGTTAAGGTTAGGGTTAGGTTACGGTTAGGGTAAGTGTTAGGGTTAGGGTTAGGGTAAGGGTAAGGATTAGAGTTAGGGTTAGGGTTAGTGTTAGGGTAAGGGTTAGGGTTAAGATTAGTGTTGGGTTAGAGTTAGGCTTAGTGTTAGGGTAACGGTAAGGTTTAGGGTTAGGGTTAGGGTAAGGGTTAGGGTTAGGGTTAGGGTTAGGGTTGTGGTTGAGGTTAGTGTTAGGGTTAGAAGAAGTTTTAGAGATAGGGTTAGGGTTAGGTAAGGGTTAGGGTTAGGGTTAGGGTTAGGGTTAGGGTTGTGGTTGAGGTTAGTGTTAGGGTTGGAAGAAGGTTTAGAGATAGGGTTAGGGTTAGGGTTAGGGTAAGGGTTAGGGTTAGGGATAGGGTTAGAGTTAGAGATAGGGTTAGAGTAAGGGTAAGTGTTAAGGTTAGGTTTGGGTTAGGGTTAGGGTACGGGTTAGGGTTAGGTGTTAGGATTAGTGTTAGGGTTAGGTTAAGGTTTAGGGTTAGGGTTAGGATTAGGGTTAGGATAAGGGTTAGTTTAGGGAAAGGGTAAGTGTTAGGGTTAGGGTTAGGGTTAGGGTTAGGTTTAGCGTTAGGATTAGCGTTAGGGTAAGGGTTAGGGTTAGGGTTAGGGTTAGGGTTGAGGTTATGGTTAGGTTTAGGGTTATGGTAAAGGCAAGTGTTAGGGGTAGGGTTAGGGTAAGTGTTAGGGTTAGGGTTCGGGTTCGGGTTCGGGTTAGGGTTAGGGTAAGGGTAAGGGTTAAGGTTAGGTTTAGGCTTAGGGTTAAGTTTGAGATTAGGGTTAGGGTTAGAGTTAGGGTAAGGTTTTGGGTTAGGGTTAGGTTAGGGTTAGGGTTAGGCTTAGGGTTAGGATAAGGCTAAGGGTTAGGATTAGTGTTAGGGTTAGGGTTAGGCTTAGGGTTAGGGTTAGGGTTAGAGTAAGGGTTAGGGTTAGGGTTAGGTTAAGGGTTAGGGTTAGGTATAGGGTAAGGGTAAGGATTAGGGTTAGGGTTAGGGTTAGGGTTATGGTTGGGGTTAGGGTTATGGTTAAATGAAGGGTTAGGTTTAGGTTTAGGGTTGGGGTTAAGGTTAGGGTTAGGGATAGGGTAAGGGTAAGGGTTAGGGTTAGGTTTAGGGTAAGTTTTAGGATTAGGGTAAGGGTTAGGGTTAGGGTTAGGGTAAGGGTAAGGGTTGGGGTTAGGCTTAGGGTCAAGGTTGAGGTTAGGGTTAGGGTTAGTGTAAGGGTTAGGGTTAGGGTGAGGGTTAGGGTTAGGGTAAGGGTAAGAGTTAGGGTTAGGGTTAAGATTGAGGGTATGGTTAGAGTTAGATTAAGGTTTAGAGTTAGAGTTGGGGGTAAGGGTTTAGATTAGGTTTAGGGTTAGAGTTAGTGTAAGGATTAGGGAAGGGTACGGGTTAGGGTTAGTTTTAGGGTAAGGGTTAGGGTTAGGGGTTAATGTTAGTGTTAGGGTTAGCTTAAGGGTTAGGGTTAGGTTAGTGTAAGTGTTAGGGTTAGGGTTAGGGTTAGGGTAAGGGTTAGGTTTAGGGTTAGGTATAGGTTTAGGGTTTGGGTTAAGCTTATGGTTAGGGTTAGGTTAAGGGTAAGGTTTACGGTTAGGGTTAGCGTTAGGGTTAGCTGTTAGGGTTAGGGTTAGGGTTAGGTTTAGGGTTAGGGTTAGGGTAAGGGTAAGGGTTAGGGTTAGGGTTAGTGTTAGGTGTTAGGGTTAGGGTTTGTGTTAGGGTTAGGTTTATGGTTAGGGTTAGGGTAAGGGTAAGGGTTAGGTTTAGGTTTAGGGTTTGGGTTAGTTTTAGGGTTGGGGTTAGGGTAAGGGTTAGGGTTAGGGTTAGAGTTAAGTTTAGGGTTTGGTTTAGGGTTATGGTAGGTTTAGGGATAGGGTTAGGGTAAGGGTAAGTGTTAGGGTTAGGGTTAGGGTTAGGGTTATGGAGAGGGTAAGGGTTGGGATTAGGTTTAGGGTTAGGGTAAGTATTAAGGTTAGGGTTAGGGTTAGGGTAAGGGTTAGGGTTCGGGTTAGGGTTAGCATTAAGTTTAGGGTTATGGATAGGGTAAGGGAAATGTTAGGGTTAGGGTTACGGTTACGGTTAGTGTTAGGGGTTAGGGTTAGGGTTAGGCTTTAGGGGTTAGGGTTAGGGTTAGGGTTAGATTAAGGGTAAAGCTTAGGGTTAAGTTTAGGGTTAGGGTTAGGATAAGTGTTAGGTTTGGGGTAGGGTTATGGTTAGGGTTAGGGTTAGGGTTAGGTTTAGGGTTTCGGTTAAGGTTAGGGTTAGGGTTATGGTAAGGGTTAGGGTTAGGGTTAGGGTTAGGTTTAGGGTTGGGGTTAAGTTTAGGGTTA
>NW_028327334.1:0-42780 GCF_031878675.1 Megascapheus bottae
TTCACACACCTCCATTCTTTGACTTCACACAACTCCATTTTGACATCACACACCTCCATTCTGTGACTTCACACACCTCCATTTGTGACTTCACACACCACAATTTTGACTTCACACACCTCCATTCTTTGACTTCACATACCTCCATTCTTTGAGTTCACACACCTCCATTTTGACTTCACACACTTCCATTCTGTGAATTCACACACCTCCATTCTGTGACTTCACACACCTCCCTTGTTTGACTACACACAACTCCATTCTTTGACTTCACACACCTGCATTCCATGACATCACACACCTCCATTCTATGAGCTCACATACCTCCATTCTATGAGTTCACACACCTCAATTTTGACTTCACACACCTTCATTCAATGACTTCACACACCTTCATTCTTACTTCAGAAACATCCATTCTATGACTTCACACACCTCCATTTGGTGACTTCAAAACCCACCATTCTATGACTTCACACCCCTCCATTTTGACTTCACACACATCCATTCAATGAGTTCACACACCTCCATTCTGTCTTCACACATCTGCAGTCTATGACTTCGCACACCTCTATTCTGACTTCACACACCTCCATCCTGTGACTTCACACACCTCCATTCTCAGACTTCACACACCTGAATTCTGTGACTTCACACACCACCACTCTGTGACTTTACACACCTCCATTCTGTGTCTTCACACACCTCTATCCTGTGATTTCACAAACCCCCATTCTATGACATCATACACCTCCATTCTATTACTTCACACACCTCCATTCTTTGACTTCACACACCTCCATTCTATGACTTCACACATCTGCCTTCTGACTTCATACACCTCCATTCTATGACTTCACACCTCCATTCTCTGACTTCACACATCTCCATTCTGACTTCACACACCTCCAATCTATGACTTCACACATCTCCCTTCTCTGACTTCACACACCTCCATTCTGTAACTTCACACACTTCCAATGTTTGACTTCACAAACCTCCCTTCCATGACTTCATACACATCCATTCTATGACTTCACACAACTCCTTTATTTGACTTCACAAAATTCCATTTTGATTTCACACACCTCCACTCTGTGACTTCACACACCTCTATTTGTGACTTCACACATCACAATTTTGACTTCACACACCTCCATTCTATGACTTCACACACCTCCATTCTGAGTTAACAGACCTCCATTTGTGACTTCACACACCTCCATTCTGACTTCACACACCTCCATTCTATGACTTCACACACTTCCATTCTATGACTTCACACACCTCCATTCTGTGACTTCACACACCTCCACTCTGAGTTCACACACCTCCATTCTGTGTCTTCACACACCTCCATTCTGTGACTTTACACACCTCATTATATGACTTCACACACCTCCATTCTGTGACCTCACACACCTCAAATCTCAGTTCACACCCCTCCATAGTGTGACTTCACACACCTCCATTCTGTGACTTCACACACCCCCATTCTATGACTTCACACACCTCCATTCTATGACTTCACACACCTCCATTCTATGCCTTTACACACCTCCATTCTGTGATTTCACACACCTCCATTCTTTGACATCACACCCCTCCATTTTGACTTCACACACCTCCATTCTATGACTTCACACAACTTCATTCTTACTTCAGAAACATCCATACTATGACTTCACGAACCTCCCTTCTGTGAATTCACACCTCCATTCTGAGTTCAAACACCTCCATTCTGTGACTTCACACATCTCCATTCTGTGACTTCACACACCCTCATTCTATGACTTCACACACCTCCATTTGTGAGTTCACACACCTCCATTCTATGAATTCACACTCCTCCATTCTATGAGTTCACACAACTTGATTCTGTGACTTCACACACCTCCATTCTATGACTTCACACAACCCCTTTCTTTGACTTCACAAAATTCCATTTTGATTTCACACACCTCCTCTCTGTGACTTCACACACCTCCATTGTGACTTCATACAACTCCATTCTGTGAATTCACACACCTCCATACTATGACTTCCACACACCTTCAATCTATGACTTCACAACCTCCATTCTATGACTTCACACACTTCCAATCTATGACTTCACAAACCTCCATTCTAGGACTTCACACACCTGCAATCTGATTTCACACACCTCCATTCTCTGACTTCACACACCTCCATTTTGACTTCATACAACTACATTCTGTGAATTCACACACCTCCATACTATGACTTCCACACACCTTCAATCTATGACTTCACAACCTCCATTCTATGACTTCACACACTTCCAATCTATGACTTCACAAACCTCCATTCTAGGACTTCACACACCTGCAATCTGATTTCACACACCTCCATTCTCTGACTTCACACACCTCCATTCTATGACTTCACACACCTCCATTCTGTAACTTCACACGCTTCCAATGTTTGACGTCACAAACCTCCATTCCATGACTTCATACACCTCCATTCTGTGACTTCACACACCTTGATTGTCTGACTTCACACACCTCCATTCTACGATTTCACACACCTCCATTCTGTGACTTCACACATCTCTATTCTATGATTTCACACACCTCCATTCTGTGACTTCACACACCTCCAATATATGACTTCACACACCTCCCTTTTGTGAATTTGCACACCTCCATTCTATGACTTCACACACCTCCATTCTATGACTTCACACACCTACATTGTGACTTCACACACACCTCCATTCTGTGACTTCACACACCTCCAATATATGACTTCACACACCTCCATTTTGTGACTTCACACACCTCCATTCTATGACTTCACACACCTCCATTCTATGACTTCACACACCTGCATTGTGACTTCACACACCTCCATTCTGTGACTTCACACATCTCCATTCTATGATTTCACACACCTCCATTATGTGACTTCACACACCTCCATTCTGAGTTCACACACCTCAATTCTGTGACTTCACACACCTCCAATATATGACTTCACACACCTCCATTTTGTGACTTTGCACACCTCAATTCTATGACTTCACACACCTCCATTCTATGACTTCACACACCTACATTGTGACTTCACACACACCTCCATTCTGTGACTTCACACAACTCCAATATATGACTTCACACACCTCCATTTTGTGACTTCACACACCTCCATTCTATGACTTCACACACCTCCATTCTATGACCTCTCACACCTCCATTGTGACTTCACACATCTCCGTTCTGTGACTTCACACACCTCCCTTCTGTGACTTGACACACCTCCATTCTATGACTCACACACCTCCATTCTTTGACTTCACACAACTCCATTTTGACATCACACACCTCCATTCTGTGACTTCACACACCTCCATTTGTGACTTCACACACCACAATTTTGACTTCCCACACCTCCATTCTTTGACTTCACATACCTCCATTCTTTGAGTTCACACACCTCCATTTTGACTTCACACACTTCCATTCTGTGAATTCACACACCTCCATTCTGTGACTTCACACACCTCCCTTGTTTGACTACACACAACTCCATTCTTTGACTTCACACACCTGCATTCCATGACATCACACACCTCCATTCTATGAGCTCACATACCTCCATTCTATGAGTTCACACACCTCAATTTTGACTTCACACACCTTCATTCAATGACTTCACACACCTTCATTCTTACTTCAGAAACATCCATTCTATGACTTCACACACCTCCATTTGGTGACTTCAAAAACCACCATTCTATGACTTCACACCCCTCCATTTTGACTTCACACACATCCATTCAATGAGTTCACACACCTCCATTCTGACTTCACACATCTGCAGTCTATGACTTCGCACACCTCTATTCTGACTTCACACACCTCCATCCTGTGACTTCACACACCTCCATTCTCAGACTTCACACACCTGAATTCTGTGACTTCACACACCACCACTCTGTGACTTTACACACCTCCATTCTGTGTCTTCACACACCTCTATCCTGTGATTTCACAAACCCCCATTCTATGACTTCATACACCTCCATTCTATTACTTCACACACCTCCATTCTTTGACTTCACACACCTCCATTCTATGACTTCACACATCTGCCTTCTGACTTCATACACCTCCATTCTATGACTTCACACCTCATTCTCTGACTTCACACATCTCCATTCTGACTTCACACACCTCCAATCTATGACTTCACACATCTCCCTTCTCTGACTTCACACACCTCCATTCTGTAACTTCACACACTTCCAATGTTTGACTTCACAAACCTCCATTCATGACTTCATACACATCTATTCTATGACTTCACAAAACTCCTTTCTTTGACTTCACAAAATTCATTTTGATTTCACACACCTCCACTTTGTGACTTCACACACCTCTATTTGTGACTTCACACATCACAATTTTGACTTCACACACCTCCATTCTATGACTTCACACACCTCCATTCTGAGTTAACACACCTCCATTTGTGACTTCACACACCTCCATTCTGACTTCACACACCTCCATTCTATGACTTCACACACTTCCATTCTATGACTTCACACACCTCCATTCTGTGACTTCACACACCTCTACTCTGAGTTCACACACCTCCATTCTGTGTCTTCACACACCTCCATTCTGTGACTTTACACACCTCGTTATATGACTTCACACACCTCCATTCTGTGACCTCACACACCTCAAATCTCAGTTCACACCCCTCCATAGTGTGACTTCACACACCTCCATTCTGTGACTTCACACACCCCCATTCTATGACTTCACACACCTCCATTCTATGACTTCACACACCTCCATTCTATGCCTTTACACACCTCCATTCTGTGATTTCACACACCTCCATTCTTTGACATCACACCCCTCCATTTTGACTTCACACACCTCCATTCTATGACTTCACACAACTTCATTCTTACTTCAGAAACATCCATACTATGACTTCACGAACCTCCCTTCTGCGAATTCACACCTCCATTCTGAGTTCAAACACCTCCATTCTGTGACTTCACACATCTCCATTCTGTGACTTCACACACCCTCATTCTATGACTTCACACACCTCCATTTGTGAGTTCACACACCTCCATTCTATGAATTCACACTCCTCCATTCTATGAGTTCACACAACTTGATTCTGTGACTTCACACACCTCCATTCTATGACTTCACACAACCCCTTTCTTTGACTTCACAAAATTCCATTTGATTTCACACACCTCCTCTCTGTGACTTCACACACCTCCATTGTGACTTCATACAACTCCATTCTCTGAATTCACACACCTCCATACTATGACTTCCACACACCTTCAATCTATGACTTCACAACCTCCATTCTATGACTTCACACACTTCCAATCTATGACTTCACAAACCTTCATTCTAGGACTTCACACACCTGCAATCTGATTTCACACACCTCCACTCTCTGACTTCACACCCCTCCATTTTGACTTCATACAACTACATTCTGTGAATTCACACACCTCCATACTATGACTTCCACACACCTTCAATCTATGACTTCACAACCTCCATTCTATGACTTCACACACTTCCAAATCTATGACTTCACAAACCTCCATTCTAGACTTCACACACCTGCAATCTGATTTCACACACCTCCATTCTCTGACTTCACACACCTCCATTCTATGACTTCACACACCTCCATTCTGTAACTTCACACGCTTCCAATGTTTGACGTCACAAACCTCCATTCCATGACTTCATACACCTCCATTCTGTGACTTCACACACCTTGATTGTCTGACTTCACACACCTCCATTCTACGATTTCACACACCTCCATTCTGTGACTTCACACATCTCCATTCTATGATTTCACACACCTCCATTCTGTGACTTCACACATCTCCATTCTATGATTTCACACACCTACATTCTATGACTTCACACACTTCCATTCTATGACTTCACACACCTCCATTCTGTGACTCCACTCACCTCCATTGTGAGTCCACACACCTCCATTCTGTGACTTCACACACCTTGATTGTCTGACTTTACACACCTCCATTCTACGATTTCACACACCTCCATTCTGTGACTTCACACACCTCCAATATATGACTTCACACACCTCCCTTTTGTGAATTTGCACCCTCCATTCTATGACTTCACACACCTCCATTCTATGACTTCACACACCTACATTGTGACTTCACACACACCTCCATTCTGTGACTTCACACACCTCCAATATATGACTTCACACACCTCCATTTTGTGACTTCACACACCTCCATTCTATGACTACACACACCTCCATTCTATGACTTCACACACCTGCATTGTGACTTCACACACCTCCATTCTGTGACTTCACACATCTCCATTCTATGATTTCACACACCTCCATTCTGTGACTTCACACACCTCCATTCTATGACTTCACACACCTCCATTCTGTAACTTCACACGCTTCAATGTTTGACGTCACAAACCTCCATTCCATGACTTCATACACCTCCATTCTGTGACTTCACACACCTTGATTGTCTGACTTCACACACCTCCATTCTACGATTTCACACACCTCCATTCTTTGACTTCACACAACTCCATTTTGACATCACACACCTCCATTCTGTGACTTCACACACCTCCATTTGTGACTTCACACACCACAATTTTGACTTCCACACCTCCATTCTTTGACTTCACATACCTCCATTCTTTGAGTTCACACACCTCATTTTGACTTCACACACTTCCATTCTGTGAATTCACACACCTCCATTCTGTGACTTCACACACCTCCCTTGTTTGACTACACACAACTCCATTCTTTGACTTCACACACCTGCATTCCATGACATCACACACCTCCATTCTATGAACTCACATACCTCCATTCTATGAGTACACACACCTCAATTTTGATTTCACACCTTCATTCAATGACTTCACACACCTTCATTCTTACTTCAGAAACATCCATTTCTATGACTTCACACACCTCCATTTGGTGACTTCAAAAACCACCATTCTATGACTTCACACCCCTCCATTTTGACTTCACACACATCCATTCAATGAGTTCACACACCTCCATTCTGACTTCACACATCTGCAGTCTATGACTTCGCACACCTCTATTCTGACTTCACACACCTCCATCCTGTGACTTCACACACCTCCATTCTCAGACTTCACACACCTGAATTCTGTGACTTCACACACCACCACTCTGTGACTTTACACACCTCCATTCTGTGTCTTCACACACCTCTATCTGTGATTTCACAAACCCCCATTCTATGACTTCATACACCTCCATTCTATTACTTCACACACCTCCATTCTTTGACTTCACACACCTCCATTCTATGACTTCACACATCTGCCTTCTGACTTCATACACCTCCATTCTATGACTTCACACCTCCATTCTCTGACTTCACACATCTCCATTCTGACTTCACACACCTCCAATCTATGACTTCACACATCTCCCTTCTCTGACTTCACACACCTCCATTCTGTAACTTCACACACTTCCAATGTTTGACTCCACAACCTCCATTCCATGACTTCATACACATCTATTCTATGACTTCACAAACTCCTTTCTTTGACTTCACAAAATTCCATTTTGATTTCACACACCTCCACTCTGTGACTTCACACACCTCTATTTGTGACTTCACACATCACAATTTTGACTTCACACACCTCCATTCTATGACTTCACACACCTCCATTCTGAGTTTACACACCTCCATTTGTGACTTCACACACCTCCATTCTGACGTCACACACCTCCATTCTATGACTTCACACACTTCCATTCTATGACTTCACACACCTCCATTCTGTGACTTCACACACCTCCACTCTGATTTCACACACCTCCATTCTGTGTCTTCACACACCTCCATTCTGTGACTTTACACACCTCGTTATATGACTTCACACACCTCCATTCTGTGACCTCACACACCTCAAATCTCAGTTCACACCCTCCATAGTGTGACTTCACACACCTCCATTCTGTGACTTCACACACCCCATTCTATGACTTCACACACCTCCATTCTATGACTTCACACACCTCCATTCTATGCCTTTACACACCTCCATTCTGTGATTCACACACCTCCATTCTTTGACATCACACCCCTCCATTTTGACTTCACACACATCCATTCTATGACTTCACACAACTTCATTCTTACTTCAGAAACATCCATACTATGACTTCACGAACCTCCCTTCTGTGAATTCACACCTCCATTCTGAGTTCAAACACCTCCATTCTGTGACTTCACACATCTCCATTCTGTGACTTCACACACCCTCATTCTATGACTTCACACACCTCCATTTGTGAGTTCACACACCTCCATTCTATGAATTCACACTCTCCATTCTATGAGTTCACACAACTTGATTCTGTGACTTCACACACCTCCATTCTATGACTTCACACAACTCCTTTCTTTGACTTCACAAAATTCCATTTTGATTTCACACACCTCCTCTCTGTGACTTCACACACCTCCATTGTGACTTCATACAACTCCATTCTGTGAATTCACACACCTCCATACTATGACTTCCACACACCTTCAATCTATGACTTCACAACCTCCATTCTATGACTTCACACACTTCAATCTATGACTTCACAAACCTCCATTCTAGGACTTCACACACCTGCAATCTGATTTCACACACCTCCATTCTCTGACTTCACACACCTCCATTTTGACTTCATACAACTACATTCTGTGAATTCACACACCTCCATTCTGACTTCACACACCTCCATTCTATGACTTCACACATCTCCCTTCTATGACTTCACACACCTCCATTCTGTAACTTCACACACTTCAATGTTTGACTTCACCAACCTCCATTCCATGACTTCATACACATCCATTCTATGACTTCACACAACTCCTTTCTTTGACTTCACAAAATTCCATTTTGATTTCACACACCTCCACTCTGTGACTTCACACACCTCTATTTGTGACTTCACACATCACAATTTTGACTTCACACACCTCCATTCTATGACTTCACACACCTCCATTCTGAGTTAACACACCTCCATTTGTGACTTCACACACCTCCATTCTGACTTCACACACCTCCATTCTATGACTTCACACACTTCCATTCTATGACTTCACACACCTCCATTCTGTGACTTCACACACCTCCACTCTGAGTTCACACACCTCCATTCTGTGTTTTCACACACCTCCATTCTGTGACTTCACACACCTCATTATATGACTTCACACACCTCCATTCTGTGACCTCACACACCTCCAATCTCAGTTCACACCCCTCCATAGTGTGACTTCACACACCTCCATTCTGTGACTTCACACACCTTCATTCTTACTTCAGAAACATCAATTCTATGACTTCACAAACCTCCCTTCTGTGAATTCACACACCTCCATTCTGGGTTCACACACCTCAATTTTGTGACTTCACACACCTCCATTCTGTGACTTCACACACCTCCATTCTGTGACTTCCCACTCCTCCATTCTATGACTTCACACACCTGCATTGTGACTTCATACAACTCCATTCTGTGAATTCACACACCTCCTTTCTGTGACTTCACACACCTCCATACTATGACTTCCACACACCTTCAATCTATGACTTCACAACCTCCATTCTATGACTTCACACACTTCCAATCTATGACTTCAAAAACCTCCATTCTATGACTTCACAAACCTGCAATCTGATTTTACACACCTCCATTATCTGACTTCACACACCTCCATTCTATGACTTCACACATCTCCATTCTGTAAATTCACACGCTTCCAATGTTTGACTTCACAAACCTCCATTCCATGACTTCATACACCTCCATTCTATGACTTCACACACATCCATTCTTTGACCTCACACACCTCCATTTTGACTTCACACACCTCCATTCTGTGACTTCACACACCTGCATTTGTGACTTCACACACCACAATTTTGACTTCACACACGTCCATTCTTTGACTTCACACACCTCCATTTTGACTTCACACACTTTCATTCTGTGACTTCAAACACCTCCATTCTGTGACTTCACACACCTACATTGTTTGACTTCACACACCTCCATTTTGACTTCACACACCTCCATTCTATGACTTCACACACCTTCATTCTTACTTCAGAAACATCCATTCTATGACTTCACAAACCTCCCTTCTGTGAATTCACACACCTCCATTCTGGGTTCACACACCTCCATTCTGTGTCTTCACACACCGCCAATATATGACTTCACACACCTCCATCTGTGACTTCACACACCTATATTCTATGACTTCACACGCCTCCATTCTATGAGTTCACACACCTCCCTTCTGTGACTTCACACACCTCCATTCTATGACTTCACACACCTCCATTCTGACTTCACACACTTCCATTTTTGACTTCAAAGACCTCATTTCTGTGACTTCACACACCTCCATTCTATGATTTCACACACCTCCATTCTATGACTTCACACACCTCCATTCTATGACTTCACACACCTCCTTTCTGAGTTGACACACTTCCATTCTGTGACTTCACACACCTCCAATCTGACCTCACACACCTCCATTCTATGACTTCACACACCTCCATTCTATGACTTCACACACCTCCATTCTTTGACTTCAAACACCTCCATTCTATGAATTCACACAGCTCCATTCTCTGACTTCACACACCTCCATTCTGTGACTTCCCACACCTCAATTCTGAGAATTCACACACCTCCACTCTGTGACTTTACACACCTCCACTTTGTGACTACACACACCTCCATTTTGTGATTTCACACACCTCCATTCTATGACTTCACACACCTCCATTCTATGACTTCATACATCTCCATTCTATGAATTCACACACCTTCCATTGTGACTTCACACAACTCTATTCTGTGACTTCACACACATGCCTTCTGCGACTTCACACACCTCCATTCTATGACTTCACACCTCCATTCTATGACTTCACATCTCCATTCTATGACTTCACACACCAACATATATGACGTCACACACCTCCATTCTGTGACTTCACACACCTCCATTCTGACATCACACACCTACATTCTATGACTTCACACACTTCCATTCTATGACTTCACACACCTCCATTCTGTGACTTCACTCACCTCCATTGTGAGTTCACACACCTCCATTCTGTGACTTCATATACCTTGATTCTCTGACTTCACACACCTCCATTCTACGATTTCACACACCTCCATTCTGTGACTTCACACATATCCATTCTATGATTTCACACACCTCCATTCTGTGACTTCACACAAATCCATTCTGAGTTCACACACCTCCATTCTGTGACTTCACACACCTCCAATATATGACTTCACACACCTCCATTTTGTGACTTTGCACACCTCCATTTTCTGACTTTGCACACCTCCATTCTATGACTTCACACACCTACATTGTGACTTCACACACACCTCCATTCTGTGACTTCACACACCTCCAATATATGACTTCACACACCTCCATTTTGTGACTTCACACACCTCCATTCTGAATTCACACATCTCCATAATGACTTTCCACACCGCAATTCTGTGACTTCACACACCTCCATTCTATGAATTCACATACCTCATTTCTGAGTTGACACACCTCCATTCTGTGACTTCACATACCTCCAATCTGACTTCACACACCTCCATTCTATGACTTCACACACTCCATACTGTGACTTCAAAAACCACCATTCTATGACTTCACACATCTCCATTGTGACTTCACACACCTCCATTCTATGAGTTCACACAGCTCCATTCGGACTTCACACACCTCCATTCTATGACTTCGTACACCTCTATTCTGACTTCACACCCCTCCATTCTGTGACTTCACATACCTCCATTCTTTGACTTCACACCCCTCCATTCTGTGACTTCACATACCTCCATTCTTTGACTTCACTCCCCTCCATTCTGTGCCTTCACACACCTCCATTCTAAGTCTTCACACACCTCCATTCTATGACTTCACACACTTCCATTGTTTGACATCATACACCTCCAGTTTTTGACTTCACACACCTCCGTTCCATGAATTCACACACCTCCATTCTATGAGTTCACACCCGTCCATTCTATGAGTTCACACACCTTCATTCTTACTTCAGCAACATCCATTCTATGACATCACACACCTCCATTCTATGAGCTCACATACCTCCATTCTATGAGTTCACACACCTCAATTTTGACTTCACACACCTTCATTCAATGACTTCACACACCTTCATTCTTACTTCAGAAACATCCATTCTATGACTTCACACACCTCCATTTGGTGACTTCAAAAACCACCATTCTATGACTTCACACCCCTCCATTTTGACTTCACACACATCCATTCAATGAGTTCACACACCTCCATTCTGACTTCACACATCTGCAGTCTATGACTTCGCACACCTCTATTCTGACTTCACACACCTCCATCCTGTGACTTCACACACCTCCATTCTCAGACTTCACACACCTGAATTCTGTGACTTCACACACCACCACTCTGTGACTTTACACACCTCCATTCTGTGTCTTCACACACCTCTATCCTGTGATTTCACAAACCCCCATTCTATGACTTCATACACCTCCATTCTATTACTTCACACACCTCCATTCTTTGACTTCACACACCTCCATTCTATGACTTCACACATCTGCCTTCTGACTTCATACACCTCCATTCTATGACTTCACACCTCCATTCTCTGACTTCACACATCTCCATTCTGACTTCACACACCTCCAATCTATGACTTCACACATCTCCCTTCTCTGACTTCACACACCTCCATTCTGTAACTTCACACACTTCCAATGTTTGACTCCACAAACCTCCATTCCATGACTTCATACACATCTATTCTATGACTTCACAAAACTCCTTTCTTTGACTTCACAAAATTCCATTTTGATTTCACACACCTCCACTCTGTGACTTCACACACCTCTATTTGTGACTTCACACATCACAATTTTGACTTCACACACCTCCATTCTATGACTTCACACACCTCCATTCTGAGTTAACACACCTCCATTTGTGACTTCACACACCTCCATTCTGACGTCACACACCTCCATTCTATGACTTCACACACTTCCATTCTATGACTTCACACACCTCCATTCTGTGACTTCACACACCTCCACTCTGAGTTCACACACCTCCATTCTGTGTCTTCACACACCTCCATTCTGTGACTTTACACACCTCGTTATATGACTTCACACACCTCCATTCTGTGACCTCACACACCTCAAATCTCAGTTCACACCCCTCCATAGTGTGACTTCACACACCTCCATTCTGTGACTTCACACACCCCCATTCTATGACTTCACACACCTCCATTCTATGACTTCACACACCTCCATTCTATGCCTTTACACACCTCCATTCTGTGATTTCACACACCTCCATTCTTTGACATCACACCCCTCCATTTTGACTTCACACACATCCATTCTATGACTTCACACAACTTCATTCTTACTTCAGAAACATCCATACTATGACTTCACGAACCTCCCTTCTGTGAATTCACACCTCCATTCTGAGTTCAAACACCTCCATTCTGTGACTTCACACATCTCCATTCTGTGACTTCACACACCCTCATTCTATGACTTCACACACCTCCATTTGTGAGTTCACACACCTCCATTCTATGAATTCACACTCCTCCATTCTATGAGTTCACACAACTTGATTCTGTGACTTCACACACCTCCATTCTATGACTTCACACAACTCCTTTCTTTGACTTCACAAAATTCCATTTTGATTTCACACACCTCCTCTCTGTGACTTCACACACCTCCATTGTGACTTCATACAACTCCATTCTGTGAATTCACACACCTCCATACTATGACTTCCACACACCTTCAATCTATGACTTCACAACCTCCATTCTATGACTTCACACACTTCCAATCTATGACTTCACAAACCTCCATTCTAGGACTTCACACACCTGCAATCTGATTTCACACACCTCCATTCTCTGACTTCACACACCTCCATTTTGACTTCATACAACTACATTCTGTGAATTCACACACCTCCATTCTGACTTCACACACCTCCATTCTATGACTTCACACATCTCCCTTCTATGACTTCACACACCTCCATTCTGTAACTTCACACACTTCCAATGTTTGACTTCACCAACCTCCATTCCATGACTTCGTACACATCCATTCTATGACTTCACACAACTCCTTTCTTTGACTTCACAAAATTCCATTTTGATTTCACACACCTCCACTCTGTGACTTCACACACCTCTATTTGTGACTTCACACATCACAATTTTGACTTCACACACCTCCATTCTATGACTTCACACACCTCCATTCTGAGTTAACACACCTCCATTTGTGACTTCACACACCTCCATTCTGACTTCACACACCTCCATTCTATGACTTCACACACTTCCATTCTATGACTTCACACACCTCCATTCTGTGACTTCACACACCTCCACTCTGAGTTCACACACCTCCATTCTGTGTTTTCACACACCTCCATTCTGTGACTTCACACACCTCATTATATGACTTCACACACCTCCATTCTGTGACCTCACACACCTCCAATCTCAGTTCACACCCCTCCATAGTGTGACTTCACACACCTCCATTCTGTGACTTCACACACCTTCATTCTTACTTCAGAAACATCAATTCTATGACTTCACAAACCTCCCTTCTGTGAATTCACACACCTCCATTCTGGGTTCACACACCTCAATTTTGTGACTTCACACACCTCCATTCTGTGACTTCACACACCTCCATTCTGTGACTTCCCACTCCTCCATTCTATGACTTCACACACCTGCATTGTGACTTCATACAACTCCATTCTGTGAATTCACACACCTCCTTTCTGTGACTTCACACACCTCCATACTATGACTTCCACACACCTTCAATCTATGACTTCACAACCTCCATTCTATGACTTCACACACTTCCAATCTATGACTTCAAAAACCTCCATTCTATGACTTCACAAACCTGCAATCTGATTTTACACACCTCCATTATCTGACTTCACACACCTCCATTCTATGACTTCACACATCTCCATTCTGTAAATTCACACGCTTCCAATATTTGACTTCACAAACCTCCATTCCATGACTTCATACACCTCCATTCTATGACTTCACACACATCCATTCTTTGACCTCACACACCTCCATTTTGACTTCACACACCTCCATTCTGTGACTTCACACACCTGCATTTGTGACTTCACACACCACAATTTTGACTTCACACACGTCCATTCTTTGACTTCACACACCTCCATTTTGACTTCACACACTTTCATTCTGTGACTTCAAACACCTCCATTCTGTGACTTCACACACCTACATTGTTTGACTTCACACACCTCCATTTTGACTTCACACACCTCCATTCTATGACTTCACACACCTTCATTCTTACTTCAGAAACATCCATTCTATGACTTCACAAACTTCCCTTCTGTGAATTCACACACCTCCATTCTGGGTTCACACACCTCCATTCTGTGTCTTCACACACCGCCAATATATGACTTCACACACCTCCATCTGTGACTTCACACACCTATATTCTATGACTTCACACGCCTCCATTCTATGAGTTCACACACCTCCCTTCTGTGACTTCACACACCTCCATTCTATGACTTCACACACCTCCATTCTGACTTCACACACTTCCATTTTGACTTCAAAGACCTCATTTCTGTGACTTCACACACCTCCATTCTATGATTTCACACACCTCCATTCTATGACTTCACACACCTCCATTCTATGACTTCACACACCTCCTTTCTGAGTTGACACACTTCCATTCTGTGACTTCACACACCTCCAATCTGACCTCACACACCTCCATTCTATGACTTCACACACCTCCATTCTATGACTTCACACACCTCCATTCTTTGACTTCAAACACCTCCATTCTATGAATTCACACAGCTCCATTCTCTGACTTCACACACCTCCATTCTGTGACTTCCCACACCTCAATTCTGAGAATTCACACACCTCCACTCTGTGACTTTACACACCTCCACTTTGTGACTACACACACCTCCATTTTGTGATTTCACACACCTCCATTCTATGACTTCACACACCTCCATTCTATGACTTCACACATCTCCATTCTATGAATTCACACACCTCCATTGTGACTTCACACAACTCTATTCTGTGACTTCACACACATGCCTTCTGCGACTTCACACACCTCCATTCTATGACTTCACACCTCCATTCTATGACTTCACATCTCCATTCTATGACTTCACACACCAACATATATGACGTCACACACCTCCATTCTGTGACTTCACACACCTCCATTCTGACATCACACACCTACATTCTATGACTTCACACACTTCCATTCTATGACTTCACACACCTCCATTCTATGACTTGACACACCTCCTTTCTGAGTTGACACACTTCCATTCTGTGACTTCACACACCTCCAATCTGACCTCACACACCTCCATTCTATGACTTCACACACCTCCATTCTATGACTTCACACACCTCCATTCTTTGACTTCAAACACCTCCATTCTATGAATTCACACAGCTCCATTCTCTGACTTCACACACCTCCATTCTGTGACTTCCAACACCTCAATTCTGAGAATTCACACACCTCCACTCTGTGACTTTACACACCTCCACTTTGTGACTACACACACCTCCATTTTGTGATTTCACACACCTCCATTCTATGACTTCACACACCTCCATTCTATGACTTCACACATCTCCATTCTATGAATTCACACACCTCCATTGTGACTTCACACAACTCTATTCTGTGACTTCATCCACATGCCTTCTGCGACTTCACACACCTCCATTCTATGACTTCACACCTCCATTCTATGACTTCACATCTGCATTCTATGACTTCACACACCAACATATATGACGTCACACACCTCCATTCTGTGACTTCACACACCTCCATTCTGACATCACACACCTACATTCTATGACTTCACACACTTCCATTCTATGACTTCACACACCTCCATTCTGTGACTTCACTCACCTCCATTGTGAGTTCACACACCTCCATTCTGTGACTTCATATACCTTGATTCTCTGACTTCACACACCTCCATTCTACGATTTCACACACCTCCATTCTGTGACTTCACACATATCCATTCTATGATTTCACACACCTCCATTCTGTGACTTCACACAAATCCATTCTGAGTTCACACACCTCCATTCTGTGACTTCACACACCTCCAATATATGACTTCACACACCTCCATTTTGTGACTTTGCACACCTCCAGTTTTTGACTTTGCACACCTCCATTCTATGACTTCACACACCTACATTGTGACTTCACACACACCTCCATTCTGTGACTTCACACACCTCCAATATATGACTTCACACACCTCCATTTTGTGACTTCACACACCTCCATTCTGAATTCACACATCTCCATAATGACTTCACACACCTCAATTCTGTGACTTCACACACCTCCATTCTATGAATTCACATACCTCATTTCTGAGTTGACACACCTCTATTCTGTGACTTCACATACCTCCAATCTGACTTCACACACCTCCATTCTATGACTTCACACACTCCATACTGTGACTTCAAAAACCACCATTCTATGACTTCACACATCTCCATTGTGACTTCACACACCTCCATTCTATGAGTTCACACAGCTCCATTCGGACTTCACACACCTCCATTCTATGACTTCGTACACCTCTATTCTGACTTCACACCCCTCCATTCTGTGACTTCACATACCTCCATTCTTTGACTTCACACCCCTCCATTCTGTGACTTCACATACCTCCATTCTTTGACTTCACTCCCCTCCATTCTGTGCCTTCACACACCTCCATTCTAAGTCTTCACACACCTCCATTCTATGACTTCACACACTTCCATTGTTTGACATCATACACCTCCAGTTTTTGACTTCACACACCTCTGTTCCATGAATTCACACACCTCCATTCTATGAGTTCACACCCGTCCATTCTATGAGTTCACACACCTTCATTCTTACTTCAGCAACATCCATTCTATGACTTGAGACACCTCCATTCTATGACTTCACACACCTTCATTCTTACTTCAACAACATCCATTCTATGACTTCACACACCTCCATTCTATGACTTCACAAACCTCCATTCTGTTACTTCACACATCTCCATTCTGGGTTCACACACCTCAATTCTGTGACTTCACACACCTCCATTCTATGATTTCACACACCTCCATTCTATGACTTCACAGACCTCCATTCTATGACTTTACACACCTCCTTTCTGAGTTCACACACATCCATTCTGTGACTTCACACACCTCCATTGTGACTTCATACACCTCCATTCTATGAGTTCACACACCTCCATTCTGACTTCACACACTTCAATTCTATGACTTCACACAGCTCCATTCTCACTTCACACTCCTCCATTCTATGACTTCGCACACCTCTGTTCTGACTTCACACACCTGCATTCTGTGACTTCACACACCTCCATTCCATGACTTCAAAAACCTCCATTCTGTGACTCCACACACCTCCACTCTGTGACTTCACACACCTCCATTCTGTGACTTCACACACCTCCATTCTGTGATTTCACACACAATCCATTCTATGACTTCACAAAACTCCCATCTGTGAATTCACACATCTCCATTCTGGGTTCACACACCTCCATTCTGTGACTTCACAAACCTCCATTCTGTGACTTCACACACCTCCATTCTATGACTTCACACACTTCCATCTGTTACTTCACACACCTCCATTCTATGACTTCACACTCCTCCATTCTATGAGTTCACACATCTCCTTTCTGTGACTTCACACACCTCCATTCTATGACTTCACACACCTCCATTCTGACTTCACATACTTCCATTTTGACTTCAAACACCTCATTTCTGTGACTTCACACACCTCCATTCTATGATTTCACACACCTCCATTCTATGACTTCACACACCTCCATTCTATGACTTCACACACATCCTTTCTGAATTGACACACTTCCATTCTGTGACTTCACACACCTCCAATCTGACCTCACACACCTCCATTCTATGACTTCACACACCTCCATTCTGTGACTTCAAAAACCAACATTCTATGACTTCAAACACCTCCATTCTATGACTTCACACACCTCCATTCTGAGACCTCACCCACCTCCATTCTGTGACTTCACACACCTCCATTCTATGACTTCACACCTCCATTCTATGGCTTCACACCTCCATTCTATGACTTCACACACCAACTTTTATGACGTCACACACCTCCATTCTGTGACTTCACACACCTCCATTCTGACATCACACACCTACATTCTATGACTTCACGCACTTCCATTCTATGACTTCACACACCTCCATTCTGTGACTTCACTCACCTCCATTGTGAGTTCACACACATCCATTCTGTGACTTCACACATCTCCATTCTGTGACTTCCCACATCTCCATTCTATGATTTCACACACCTCCATTCTGTGACTTCACACACCTCCATTCTGAGTTAACACACCTCCATTCTATGACTTCACAATCCTCCATTATATGACTTCACACACCTCCATTTTGTGACTTCACACACCTCCATTCTATGACTTCACACACCTCCATTCTATCACTTCACACACCTACATTGTGACTTCACACAGCTATGTTCTATCAGTTCACACACCTCCATTCTGAATTCACACACCTCCATTCTGACTTCATACACCTCAATTCTGTGACTTCACAGACCTCCATTCTATGATTTCCCACACCTCCATTCTTTGACTTCACACACCTCCATTCTATGACTTCACATACCTCCTTTCTGAGTTGACACACCTCCATTCTCTGACTTCACATACCTCCAATCTGACTTCACACACCTCCATTCTATGACTTCACACACCTCCATTCTGTGACTTCAAAAACCACCATTCTATGACTTCACACATCTCCATTGTGACTTCACACACCTCCATTCTATGAGTTCACACAGCTCCTTTCTGACTTCACACACCTCCATTCTATGACTTCGCACACCTCTATTCTGACTTCACACCACTCCAATCTGTGACTTCACATACCTCCATTCTTTGACTTCACACCCCTCAATTCTCTGCCTTCACACACCTCCACTCTGTGACTTTACACACCTCCATTCTGTAACTTCACACACCTCCCTTCTGTGACTTCACACACCTGCATTCTATGACTTCACACACCTCCATTCTAAGACTTCACACACCTCCATTCTATCACTTCACACACTTCCATTGTTTGACATCATACACCTCCATTCTTTGACTTCACACACCTCCGTTCCATGAATTCACACACCTCCATTCTATGAGTTCACACCCGTCCATTCTATGAGATCACACACCTCCATTCTTACTTCAGCAACATCCATTCTATGACTTCAGACACCTCCATTCTTTGACTTCACGCACCTTCATTCTTACTTCATCAACATCCATTCTGTGACTTCACACACCTCCCTTCTGTGACTTCACACACCTCCATTCTATGACTTCACACCTCCATTATATGGCTTCACACCTCCATTCTATGACTTCACACATCAACATTTATGACGTCACACACCTCCATTCTGTGACTTCACACACCTCCATTCTGACATCACACACCTACATTCTATGACTTCACACAATTCCATTCTATGACTTCACACACCTCCATTCTGTGACTTCACTCACCTCCATTATGAGTTCACACACATCCATTCTGTGACTTCACACACCTCCATTCATTTACTTCACACACCTTGATTCTCTGACTTCACATACCTGCATTCTACGATTTCACACACCTCTATTCTGTGACTTCGCACATCTCCATTCTATGATTTCACACACCTTCATTCTGTGAGTTCACACACCTCCATTCTGAATTCACACAGCTCCTTTCTATGACTTCACACACCTCCTTCTGTGACTTCACACACCTCTATTCTATGACTTCACACACCTCCATTGTGATTTCACACACCTCCCTTCTATGTGTTCACACACCTCCTTTCTGACTTTACACACTTCAATTCTATCACTTCACACACCTCCATTCTTATTTCACACACCTCCATTCTGTGACTTCACACACCTCCATTCTATGATTTCACACACCTCCATTCCATGACTTCACACACCTCCATTCTATGACTTCACACACCTCCATTCTGAATTCACACACCTATATTCTGTGACTTCACACACCTCAATTTCTGACTTCACACACTTCCATTCTATGACTTCCACACCTCCATTCTGTAACTTCACATACCACCATTCTATGACTTCACACACCTCCATTGTGACTTCACATACCTCCATTCTATGACTTCACAAACCTCCATTCTGACTTCACACACCTCCATTCTATGACTTCACACACCTCCATTCTGACTTCACACACCTCTATTCTATGACTTAGCACACCTCAATTGTGATCTCACACACCTCCATTTTGTGACTTCACACACCTCCATGACATGACTTTACATACCTCCATTTGATGACTTCACACACTTCCATTCTTTGACTTCACACACCTCCATTTTGACATCACACACCTCCATTCTGTGACTTTACACACGTCCATTTGTGACTTCACACACCACCTTTTTGACTTCACACACCTCCATTCTGTGACTTCACACACCTCCATTCTATGACATCACACGCCTCCATTCTGTGACTTCACACACCTCCATTCTATGACTTCACACACCTCCATTCTATGACTTCATATACCTACATTGTTACTTCACACACTTCCATTCTGTGACTTCACACACCTCCATTGTTTGCCTTCACACACCTCTATTTTGACTACACACACCTCCAATCTATGTCTTCACACATCTTCATTCTTACTGCAGAAATCTCCCTTCTATGACTTCACAAACCTCCCTTCTGTGAATTCACACACCTCCATTCTGAGTTCACACACCTCCATTCTGTGACTTCACACACCTCCATTCTGTTACTTCACACATCTCCATTCTGGGTTCACACAACTCAATTCTGTGACTTCACACACCTCCATTCTATGATTTCACACACCTCCATTCTATGACTTCACAGACCTCCATTCTATGACTTTACACACCTCCTTTCTGAGTTCACACACATCCATTCTGTGACTTCACACACCTCCATTGTGACTTCATACACCTCCATTCTATGAGTTCACACACCTCCATTCTGACTTCACACACTTCAATTCTATGACTTCACACAGCTCCATTCTCACTTCACACTCCTCCATTCTATGACTTCGCACACCTCTGTTCTGACTTCACACACCTGCATTCTGTGACTTCACACACCTCCATTCCATGACTTCAAAAACCTCCATTCTGTGACTCCACACACTTCCACTCTGTGACTTCACACACCTCCATTCTGTGACTTCACACACCTCCATTCTGTGATTTCACACACAATCCATTCTATGACTTCACAAAACTCCCATCTGTGAATTCACACATCTCCATTCTGGGTTCACACACCTCCATTCTGTGACTTCACAAACCTCCATTCTGTGACTTCACACACCTCCATTCTATGACTTCACACACTTCCATCTGTTACTTCACACACCTCCATTCTATGACTTCACACTCCTCCATTCTATGAGTTCACACATCTCCTTTCTGTGACTTCACACACCTCCATTCTATGACTTCACACACCTCCATTCTGACTTCACATACTTCCATTTTGACTTCAAACACCTCATTTCTGTGACTTCACACACCTCCATTCTATGATTTCACACACCTCCATTCTATGACTTCACACACCTCCATTCTATGACTTCACACACATCCTTTCTGAATTGACACACTTCCATTCTGTGACTTCACACACCTCCAATCTGACCTCACACACCTCCATTCTATGACTTCACACACCTCCATTCTGTGACTTCAAAAACCAACATTCTATGACTTCAAACACCTCCATTCTATGACTTCACACACCTCCATTCTGAGACCTCACCCACCTCCATTCTGTGACTTCACACACCTCCATTCTATGACTTCACACCTCCATTCTATGGCTTCACACCTCCATTCTATGACTTCACACACCAACTTTTATGACGTCACACACCTCCATTCTGTGACTTCACACACCTCCATTCTGACATCACACACCTACATTCTATGACTTCACGCACTTCCATTCTATGACTTCACACACCTCCATTCTGTGACTTCACTCACCTCCATTGTGAGTTCACACACATCCATTCTGTGACTTCACACATCTCCATTCTGTGACTTCCCACATCTCCATTCTATGATTTCACACACCTCCATTCTGTGACTTCACACACCTCCATTCTGAGTTAACACACCTCCATTCTATGACTTCACAATCCTCCATTATATGACTTCACACACCTCCATTTTGTGACTTCACACACCTCCATTCTATGACTTCACACACCTCCATTCTATCACTTCACACACCTACATTGTGACTTCACACAGCTATGTTCTATCAGTTCACACACCTCCATTCTGAATTCACACACCTCCATTCTGACTTCATACACCTCAATTCTGTGACTTCACAGACCTCCATTCTATGATTTCCCACACCTCCATTCTTTGACTTCACACACCTCCATTCTATGACTTCACATACCTCCTTTCTGAGTTGACACACCTCCATTCTCTGACTTCACATACCTCCAATCTGACTTCACACACCTCCATTCTATGACTTCACACACCTCCATTCTGTGACTTCAAAAACCACCATTCTATGACTTCACACATCTCCATTGTGACTTCACACACCTCCATTCTATGAGTTCACACAGCTCCTTTCTGACTTCACACACCTCCATTCTATGACTTCGCACACCTCTATTCTGACTTCACACCACTCCAATCTGTGACTTCACATACCTCCATTCTTTGACTTCACACCCCTCAATTCTCTGCCTTCACACACCTCCACTCTGTGACTTTACACACCTCCATTCTGTAACTTCACACACCTCCCTTCTGTGACTTCACACACCTGCATTCTATGACTTCACACACCTCCATTCTAAGACTTCACACACCTCCATTCTATCACTTCACACACTTCCATTGTTTGACATCATACACCTCCATTCTTTGACTTCACACACCTCCGTTCCATGAATTCACACACCTCCATTCTATGAGTTCACACCCGTCCATTCTATGAGTTCACACACCTCCATTCTTACTTCAGCAACATCCATTCTATGACTTCAGACACCTCCATTCTTTGACTTCACGCACCTTCATTCTTACTTCATCAACATCCATTCTGTGACTTCACACACCTCCCTTCTGTGACTTCACACACCTCCATTCTATGACTTCACACCTCCATTATATGGCTTCACACCTCCATTCTATGACTTCACACATCAACATTTATGACGTCACACACCTCCATTCTGTGACTTCACACACCTCCATTCTGACATCACACACCTACATTCTATGACTTCACACAATTCCATTCTATGACTTCACACACCTCCATTCTGTGACTTCACTCACCTCCATTATGAGTTCACACACATCCATTCTGTGACTTCACACACCTCCATTCATTTACTTCACACACCTTGATTCTCTGACTTCACATACCTGCATTCTACGATTTCACACACCTCTATTCTGTGACTTCACATATCTCCATTCTATGATTTCACACACCTTCATTCTGTGAGTTCACACACCTCCATTCTGAATTCACACAGCTCCTTTCTATGACTTCACACACCTCCTTCTGTGACTTCACACACCTCTATTCTATGACTTCACACACCTCCATTGTGATTTCACACACCTCCCTTCTATGTGTTCACACACCTCCTTTCTGACTTTACACACTTCAATTCTATCACTTCACACACCTCCATTCTTATTTCACACACCTCCATTCTGTGACTTCACACACCTCCATTCTATGATTTCACACACCTCCATTCCATGACTTCACACACCTCCATTCTATGACTTCACACACCTCCATTCTGAATTCACACACCTATATTCTGTGACTTCACACACCTCAATTTCTGACTTCACACACTTCCATTCTATGACTTCCACACCTCCATTCTGTAACTTCACATACCACCATTCTATGACTTCACACACCTCCATTGTGACTTCACATACCTCCATTCTATGACTTCACAAACCTCCATTCTGACTTCACACACCTCCATTCTATGACTTCACACACCTCCATTCTGACTTCACACACCTCTATTCTATGACTTAGCACACCTCAATTGTGATCTCACACACCTCCATTTTGTGACTTCACACACCTCCATGACATGACTTTACATACCTCCATTTGATGACTTCACACACTTCCATTCTTTGACTTCACACACCTCCATTTTGACATCACACACCTCCATTCTGTGACTTTACACACGTCCATTTGTGACTTCACACACCACCTTTTTGACTTCACACACCTCCATTCTGTGACTTCACACACCTCCATTCTATGACATCACACGCCTCCATTCTGTGACTTCACACACCTCCATTCTATGACTTCACACACCTCCATTCTATGACTTCATATACCTACATTGTTACTTCACACACCTCCATTCTGTGACTTCACACACCTCCATTGTTTGCCTTCACACACCTCTATTTTGACTACACACACCTCCAATCTATGTCTTCACACATCTTCATTCTTACTGCAGAAATCTCCCTTCTATGACTTCACAAACCTCCCTTCTGTGAATTCACACACCTCCATTCTGAGTTCACACACCTCCATTCTGTGACTTCACACACCTCCATTCTGTTACTTCACACACCTCCATTCTATGACTTCACACACCTCCATTCTATGACTTCACACACCTTCATTCTGCCTTCACAGACTTCCATTTGACTTCAAACACCTCATTTCTGTGACTTCACACACCTCCATTCTATGATTTCACACACCTCCATTCTATGACTTCAAACACCTCCATTCTATGACTTCACACACCTCCTTTCTGAGTTGACACACCTCCATTCTGTTACTTCACACCCCTCCAATCTGACTTCACACACCTCCATTCTATGACTTCACAGACCTGCATTCTGTGACTTCAAAAACCAACATTCTATGACTTCAAATCCCTCCATTCTATGACTTCACACACCTCCATTCTATGACTTCACACACCTCCATTCTATCACTTCACACACCTGCATTGCGACTTCACAAACCTCCATTCTCTGACTTCACACACATCCATTCTGAATTCACACACCTCTATTCTGACTTCACACACCTCAATTCTGTGACTTCACACACCTCCATTCTATGACTTCACATACCTCATTTCTGAGTTGACACACCTCCATTCTGTGACTTCACATACCTCCAATCTGACTTCACACACCTCCATTCTATGACTTCACACACCTCCATTCTGTGACTTCAAAAACCACCATTCTATGACTTTGCACATCTCCATTGTGACTTCACACACCTCCATTCTTTGAGTTCACACAGCTCCATTCTGACTTCACACACCTCCATTCTATGACTTCGCAAACCTCTATTCTGACTTCACACCCCTCCCTTCTGTGACTTCACATACCTCTATCCTTTGACTTCACACCCCTCCACTCTGTGCCTTCACACACCTTAAATCTGAGTTCACACACCTCCATACTGTGACTTCACACACCTCCATTCTGTGACTTCACACACCTCCATTCTATGACTTCACACACCTCCATTCTATGACTTCACACACCTCCATTTTATGCCTTCACACACCTCCATTCTGTGACTTCACACACCTCCATTCTATGACATCACACGCCTCCATTTTGTGACTTCACCCACCTCCATTCTATGACTTCACACACCTCCATTCTATGACTTCGGAAACCTACATTGTTACTTCACACACCTCCATTCTGTGACTTCACACACCTCCATTGTTTGCCTTCACACACCTCCATTTTGACTACACACACCTCCATTCTATGTCTTCACACACCTTCCTTCTTACTGCAGAAATCTCCATTCTATGACTTCACAAACCTCCCTTCTGTGAATTCACACACCTCCATTCTGAGTTCACACACCTCCATTCTGTGACTTCACACACCTCCATTCTGTTACTTCACACACCTCCATTCTATGACTTCACACACCTCCATTCTATGACTTCACACACCTCCATTCTGCCTTCACAGAATTCCATTTGACTTCAAACACCTCATTTCTGTGACTTCACCCACCTCCATTCTATGATTTCACACACCTCCATTCTATGACTTCAAACACCTCCATTCTATGACTTCACACACCTCCTTTCTGAGTTGACACACCTCCATTCTGTTACTTCACACCCCTCCAATCTGACTTCACACACCTCCATTCTATGACTTCACACACCTGCATTCTGTGACTTCAAAAACCAACATTCTATGACTTCAAACACCTCCATTCTATGCTTCACACACCTCCCTTCTGAGACTTCACAAACCTCCACTCTGTGACTTTACACACCTCCACTCTGTGACTACACACACCTCCATTCTGTGATTTCACACACCTTCATTCTATGACTTCACAAACATCCATTCTTTGACTTCACACACCTCCATTCTATGTATTCACACACCTCCATTGTGACCTCACACAACTCTATTCTGTGACTTCACACACCTGACTTCTGTGACTTCACACACCTCCATTCTATGACTTCACACACCTCCATTCTATGACTTCACACCAACATACTATGACTTCACACACCAAAATTTATGACGTCACACACCTCCATTCTGTGACTTAACACACCTCCATTCTGACATCACACACCTCCATTCTTGCCGGGGCCAGCCGGCAGCAAACCTGGGTTCGCGGATTGGGATTCCTGAAATAGGGGCACGGACTAGGAAAAAATAGAAGAGAGACAAACAGATGGAGTTCGGGAGGACTACAGCCCAAGTCAGCAGTCCAAGAAGACTGTGAGCTCTAGACTGCCGCCTAAGAGACTCTCTCGTTTATTTTAAGTTCCGACCTTAAATACTCTTCTTAAAACTAGGGAGTTGCCAGAGGCTACATTCATACAAAATAGTAAACAAATCACATATAGGATAAATGAGAAAGGATTAACATTGCTTAAAGTCATCATGATAAGAACTGATTGACATTGCTTAAAGTCATCATGATAAGAACTGATTGACATTGCTTAAAGTCATCATGATAAGAGTTACTTCCTTGTGTATAGAGTTGCATAGGTCCAAGGTCAGGTCCAAGGTCATTGATCCCACAGTCGGTCCCCAACATCTCCCCCGTCTTTCTTTTAAAAGATGCGGACTTGATTGTCTTAGGTTGGGTGGATCGCTGACTCTGCCTTACCCGTCATGGGGAACTTCTTCAGATCAAGCTGAAGGCCCTGTCTTAGGTTGGTCAGAGAGCGTCCCCTCTTTTCCCATCCTTGACTGCGATTCCTCTCGGGGGGGGGGGAATTCATCCATCTGGGGCTTAGATCTGCGGAGTTGTTCGATTGGTGACTGTTGCAGATGTGACCATTGGACGGCTACTGGCCATAGGTGTTGATTTGTTCCCAACCATAGCTTCAGTTGTCACTTTACTTGGAGTAGAAACAACAGCAGTTGGCTTGATATTGGCTGTTGGTGGATCTGA
Organism: Megascapheus bottae; assembly: GCF_031878675.1. Classification (NCBI taxonomy): domain Eukaryota; kingdom Metazoa; phylum Chordata; class Mammalia; order Rodentia; family Geomyidae; genus Megascapheus; species Megascapheus bottae. Next base: position 28,934 of record NW_028327334.1, read on the forward strand.
AGCGCTGGCAATTCCTCATTCTTTAGAAGCTGCAGTAGTTTTCAACGTGATCTGTCTCTGCTGTTCTGTGACCTTACTAGTAGGTTCTTGAGGCTCTTTTTCGGCTCTAAGTGCCTCCCTTGATGCTCTCGGAGTTCTCTCTCCAATCTACTGATTCGACCATCTAAATGGGACTTAAGAGCTGTCATACGAACATCAAGTTCATTTTTTTTGATCTAACATTCCATTCTCCCCCCTCTTTAAAACAATGCAATAATTCAAACCTAAATGATTTTCTTGATTAAACCTTGAACATGTTCACTCACTCATTCACACACATTCATACTCAAAGATTTTAAAGTGCACAAAATTAATATTGGCCATTCATTTTCCGGAAGTTTGTGTCAAGAGAGCTTTGCCAATTTTACTCTTGCAGGTGAGAACCAGGTTCAAAACAAAACTTTAGAAAAAACATAAGGACCCATATTTAAAACTGGTACCAATTTCAAAGACAAAACTGGACAAGAAAAAATATGTAACATGAACAAGACAAAGAAACAGAGACTTTTACACTTAACACAAAAACATGAATTCAGGTCTTTTCCGCATTACTGGATGCATTACTGGAGGGTTGGGGGTGAAGGTTCAGTGGGTCGCTGCTTGGATGACCACTGTCACTCTACACAATCCGAACATAGCGTTCGGGCAGCCAGCGGGCATCATTTTCTTCCTCTGAGAAAACACATACATGCCCTCTACCCCAGGTTAGAACAGGATCTGGTCCGTGCCAAGCACCAGTTAGGGGATCCTTCCATTTTACTAAGGCAAAAGCACGCTGCTCTCTTTTTTCCCAGAATCGCTGAGCAGCAGATAAATTATTTGAATCCAGATTCAAAAAATTTAAAACAAATAAAGCATGATTAAGTATATTCACAGGGGTAGCGGGATACGACTCTCCTTTCTGTATTTTAGCAATTTGATGTTTTAATAATCCATTAGCTCTCTCCACGATGCCTTGACCTTGAGGATTGTAAGGAATGCCTGTAATATGAGTGATATAAGAATGGCAGAAGGACTGAAATGCTTGGCCTGCATAGCCAGGGCCATTATCTGTTTTTATTTGCGAGGGAATCCCCATCACAGCCAAACATCGAATGCAGTGAGAAATACAATGTTTAGTAGCTTCCCCAGCAAGGGGGGTGGCTAGGATAAAATTAGAATAAGTATCTACAGTAACATGAACATATTTTAATCGGCCAAATGATGGAACATGTGTGACATCCATCTGCCAAATGTGATTAGAAAGCAGTCCTCGTGGATTTATACCTAAATGAGGAGCTGGTGAGAAGGGCACACAGTTGGAGCAAGTTTTAACTATTTGACGTGCCGCTTCTCTAGATAATTTAAACTGTCGGCGCAAGGCTCGGCTGTTTTGATGGTGGATGGCATGTGACTGCTTAGCAAGTTCGACTTGAGTTAAATAAACTCTGGTGGCAGAATCAATAACTGCGTTACCCTCACTTAAAGGGCCAGGAAGATTAGTGTGAGCTCGAATGAAGCCAAAAAAACAGGGGTGGTTGCGAGAACAAAGCAAAGTTTGTACTTGGCGAAATTGGGTCTGGATATTGGAGTTAGTAGTTCCAATAAAGGGAACAGTTTCTATGACTTGAAGAGCACAAATTACATATTGGCTGTCTGAGTATGAGTTAAAGGGCTCGTCTTGTAACAGGACGAGTGCTTGTAAAACAGCCTCTAACTCTACCTCTTGGGCGGAGGAAAAACCCGTAACCCAAGATTGAGTTTTCCCATTAATGGTCAAAGCAGCCGTTCCATTAGAGGATCCGTCTGTAAATACTAAAGCGGCAGAAGATAAAGGCGAGGCCCGTACTATGGAAGGAAATAGGAACGTATGACACGTAGCAAATTGGAGGAGTTTGTTAGATGGGTAGTGATGCAAAATTTTTCCCGTATAATTGGCCCAAGCAATGGCCCAAGAATCGCAATGGGCGAATAGCCAATCTTGTTGTTGTGAATTATATGGGACACAGATAAAATGAGGTTCCTGACCTAAATATTTACGGGAATCCACTCGGCACATATGTATCAGATTAGCTACCAATTCGTAGTAGGGGGTCAGCACTTTGCCGGGTGTTGATGGTAGATAAAGCCATAAAAGTGGGCCATCCTGCCACAATACAGCAGTTGGGGAGTGAGAAGTAGCTAAAATGTAAACTCCCCATGGTTTAGAGTAGTCACAATAGTTCACTTGTTGCTGGGAAATTGCCTTTTCTACGATTTGGATGGCCCTCTCGGCGTCGGGATTTAAATTGCACAAAGATATAGGGTTGGTATCTCCTTTTAAGAGATCAAAGAGGGGTTTTAACTCTCCAATGGACAGCTTTAAATAAGGCCGAAGCCAATTTATATCTCCTAAAAATTGCTGAAAATCATGAAGAGTTCTTAAGTGTGAAGTTTTTAATTGTATTTTTTGGCTTTTAAAATAGTGTGGGCCTAATATATGGCCTAAATACGTAAAAGGGGGATGTTCCTGAACCTTTTCAGCTGCTATTATAAGGCCAAAGAGGCTCAGATCTTGCTTTAGTTGTCCAAAGGCTTGTCATACGACGATAGGGTCAGAACAAGCCAACAAGATGTCGTCCATATAATGAACAATATAAACAGAAGAAAATTATTCACGGGTGGAAGCAATGGCTCTGGCTACAAAACTTTGACATAAAGTTGGGCTATTTGCCATGCCCTGTGGGAGCACAAGCCAATGATATCGCTTCATGGGTTCTTTAAAATTAACAGAGGGGATGCTGAAGGCAAAGCCCTTACAGTCTTGAGGCGCCAGGGGTATAGTATAGAAACAATCCTTCAAATCTATAATAATCTTATAAGTATCCTTTGGGATTGCCATGGGGGAAGGCAAGCCGGGCTGTAAGGCTCCCATCAGTTCCATAGTTGCATTTATCTTTCTCAGATCCTGTAACAGCCTCCATTTACCTGACTTTTTCTTTATAACAAAAATTGGAGAATTCCATGGAGAGTTAGAAGGGGCCACATGTCCCAAGTCTATCTGTTCCTGTACCAGCTGCTGAACTACAATGATCTTTTCTAGAGAAAGAGGCCACTGTTCGACCCATACCGGTTCTTCCGAGAGCCAATTTATGGGATCAGCATGAGGGGCAGGACAAACAACAGCCCCCGTTAAAGAATACCCTAATCCTTGTCTCGGGGGGTGAGACTGGGGTTGGAGTGGCTCTAGCTCCCCCTGTGCTGCTCGGCCTAGTCCCCTAAAGGGGAGGAGGCCTTGATCAAGTAACTGCTTAGTGACCGCAGCACTAGGACTAAACATATACACTCCCATTTTTTCCATGATATCACGACCCCATAAATTAATTGGCAGATGATCCAAGACAAATGGCTGAAAATGACCAGAGTGCCCTTCCTCATCTCTCGAAACAAGGATCGCACTGCTCTGCTGTGGGTCAGTTGCTTGCCCAATCCCCTGTAGGGAAGTCATAGAGGTTGTCAGGGGCCATTGGGCTGGCCAATGCTTTTTAGATATTACAGACACATCCGCTCCTGTGTCTAATATTCCTTTAAAGGGTTTTTCTTGTATAAATATAGTCATCTCAGGCCTCTCTTGTTTTATGCTTTGTACCCAATAGATATCAGAGGATCCAAATCCTCTCTGTCCACATGGGGCAGAAGAATTAGCAGTCTCCCCATGAGATAAAGGGACAAGTATTAGTTGTGCTAATTTTTGACCTGCTGCGATTGATACTACGTGTTTCGGGCAGAGGCCATAACTTTGATTTCTCAAGTGAAATCCTGGTCAATTTTGCCAGGTGTAATCTGTATCCCTTTAAGGGCTGAGCTACTTTGCCCTAACAGCAATCCAGCCACTCCCGGGGGAAGGGGACCGAAGACCCCCATGGGGAGAGCTTGTGTCCCCATCTCTGGGGTCAATACTGAGCAGGTGGAGGAACAGAGGTCCAATCCTGCGCTGCCTGGGGTGGCAGGGAAGAGGCTGGAGACTGATTTTGGGGGGTTGTTAGAAGGTTTACTTGTGGCCGAGAAGAGGGAGGGACTGCCCCATGGTTTTGCGGGGCCAGAGGCTGGCCCCTTCTCCAGTTTCCCAAAAACAGGCGGCCATTGCGATCTGTTCTTGACCTGCAATCTTTAGCCCAGTGCTTCCCTTTACCACAGCGTGGACATGTGCCAGGTAATTTTTCTCTCTTTAACCTGGCCTGGCGTGGGCATTGCGTCATCCAATGTCCTATTTGTCCACAAGAGAAGCAACGCCCTGGGGGTCTAGCAGCCCGGGCCTCTGGCCTCTGGCCTCTATATTTTAGAAATTCAGTAGCAGTCTTTCCTTGAGGAGCGGCGGCTAAAGTAAGGCCTTGTACATGGGAGGGTCCAATATCAGCACATAGTGAAATAAAGTCCGTGATTCCTCCCTTATTCCTATGGGGTCTGATAGCCGCCTGACAGGTGGCGTTGGCATTTTCATAGGCTATGTGTCTAACTATAATCTTCCTTGCGTTCTCATCTTGTACTAGGTGGTCTGCAGTCTCCATTAATCGGGACAAAAATTCTAGATAAGGTTCATTCGGTCCCTGTTTAACTTCTACTAAATTTTTTGTACTATTGTACTAATGTCCCCAACACATTCTATGACTTCACACACTTCCATTCTATGACTTCACACACCTCCATTCTGTGACTTCACTCACCTCCATTGTGAGTTCACCCACCTCCATTCTGTGACTTCACACACCTCCATTCTGTGAATTCACACACCTCGATGCTCTGACTTCACACACCTCTCTTCTGTGACTTCACACACCTCCATTCATTGACTTCACACACCTCCGTTCCATGAATTCACACACCTCCATTCTATGAGTTCACACACCTCCATTCTATGAGTTCACACACCTCCATTCTGCTTCAGCAACATCCATTCTATGACTTCAGACACCTCCATTCTACGACTTCACACACCTTTATTATTACTTCAGCCACATCCATTCTGTGACTTCACACACCTCCCTTCTGTGACTTCAATTTTGTGACTTCACACACCTCCATTCTATGACTTCCCACAACTCCATTCTATGACTTCACACACGTGCATTCTGACTTCACACACCTCCATTCCATGACTTCATACACCTCCATTCTATGACTTCACACACCAACATTCTTTGACTTCACACACCTCCATTCTATGACTTCACACACCTCCTTTCTGTGACTTCACACACCTCCATTTTGACTTCACACACCACAATTCTGTGACTTCACACACCTCCATTTGTGACTTCACACATCAAAATTTTGACTTCACACACCTCCATTCTGTGACTTCACACACCTCAATTTTGACTTCACACACTTCCATTGTGTGACTTCACACATCTCCATTCTGTGACTTCATACACCTCCATTGTTTGATTTCACACACCTCCATTGTGACTTCACACACCTCCATTCTATGAGTTCACACAGCCCCTTTCTGACTTCACACACCTCCATTCTATGACTTCGCACACGTCTATTCTGACTTCACACCCCTCCATTCTGTGACTTCACATACCTCCATTCTTTGACTTCACACCCCTCAATTCTCTGCCTTCATACACCTCCACTCTGTGACTTTACACACCTCCATTTTGTAACTTCACACACCTCCGTTCTGTGACTTCACACACCTCCATTTTATGACTTCACACACCTCCATTCTAAGACTTCACACGCCTCCATTCTATCACTTCACACACTTCCATTGTTTGACATCATACACATCCATTCTTTGACTTCACACACATCCATTCCATGAATTCACACACCTCCATTCTATGAGTTCACACACGTCCATTCTATGAGTTCACACACCTCCATTCTTACTTCAGCAACATCCATTCTATGACTTCAGACACCTCCATTCTATGACTTCACACACCTTCAGTCTTACTTCAGCAACATCCATTCTGTGACTTCACACACCTCCCTTCGGTGACTTCACACACCTCCATTCCATGACTTCACACACCTCCATTCTATGACTTCACACATCCATTATATGGCTTCACACCTCCATTCTATGACTTCACACACCAACATTTATGACGTCACACACCTCCATTCTGTGACTTCACACACCTCCATTCTGACATCACACACCTACATTCTATGACTTCACACACTTCCATTCTATGACTTCACACACCTCCATTCTGTGACTTCACTCACCTCCATTGTGAGTTCACACACATCCATTCTGTGACTTCACACACCTCCATTCATTTACTTCACACACCTTGATTCTCTGACTTCACATACCTCCATTCTACGATTTCACACACCTCCACTCTGTGACTTCACACATCTCCATTCTATGACTTCACACACCTCCATTCTGTGACTTCACACACCTCCATTCTGAATTCACACAGCTCCATTCTATGACTTCACACGCCTCCTTCTGTGACTTCACACACCTCTATTCTATGACTTCACACACCTCCATTGTGATTTCACACACCACCCTTCTATGTGTTCACACACCTCCATTCTGACTTTACAGACCTCAATTCTATCACTTTACACACCTCCATTCTTACTTCACACACCTCCATTCTGTGACTTCACACACCTCCATTCCATGACTTCACACAACTCCATTCTATGACTTCACACACCTACATTCTGAATTCACACACCTATATTCTGTGACTTCACACACCTCAATTTCTGACTTCACACACTTCCATTCTATGACTTCCACACCTCCATTCTGTAACTTCACATACCACCATTCTATGACTTCACACACCTCCATTGTGACTTGACATACCTCCATTCTATGAGTTCACACACCTCCATTCTTACTTCACACACCTCCATTCTATGACTTCACACACCTCCATTCTGACTTCACACACCTCTATTCTATGACTTAGCACACCTCAATTCTGATTTCACACACCTCCATTCTGTGACTTCACACACCTCCATGACATGACTTTACACACCTCCATTCTATGACTTCACACACCTCCATTCTTTGACTTCACACACCTCCATTTTGACATCACACACCTCCATTCTGTGACTTCACACACCTCCATTTGTGACTTCACACACCACAATTTTGACTTCACACACCTCCATTCTTTGACTTCACATACCTCCATTCTTTGACTTCACACACCTCCATTTTGACTTCACACACTTCCGTTCTGTGAATTCACACACCTCCATTCTGTGACTTCACACACCTCCATTGTTTGACTACATGCAACTCCATTCTTTGACTTCACACACCTGCATTCCATGACATCACTCACCTCCATTCTATGAGCTCACATACCTCCATTCTATGAGTTCACACACCTCAATTTTGACTTCACACACCTCCATTCATTGACTTCACACACCTTCATTCTTACTTCAGAAACATCCATTCTATGACTTCACACACCTCCATTCTGTGACTTCAAAAACCACCATTCTATGACTTCACACCCCTCCATTTTGACTTCACACACATCCATTCAATGAGTTCACACACCTCCATTCTGACTTCACACACCTCCATTCTATGACTTCGCACACCTCTATTCTGACTTCATACACCTCCATCCTGTGACTTCACACACGTCCATTCTCTGACTTCACACACCTACATTCTGTGACTTCACACACCTCCACTCTGTGACTTTACACACCTCCATTCTGTGTCTTCACACACCTCCATCCTGTGATTTCACAAACCACCATTCTATGACATCACACACCTCCATTCTATGACTTCACACACTTCCACTCTTTGACTTCACACACCTCCATTCTATGACTTCACACACTTCTATTCTGTGACTAGACACACCTCCGTTCTATGACTTCACACACCTCCATTCTATGACTTCACACATCTGCATTCTGACTTCACACACCTCCAATCTATGACTTCACACCTCCATTCTCTGACTTCACACATCTCCAATCTGACTTCACACACCTCCACTCTGTGACTTCACACACCTCCATTTGTGACTTCACACATCACAATTTTGACTTCACACACCTGCATTCTGTGACGTCACACACCTCCATTCTGAGTTAACACACCTCCATTTGTGACTTCACACACCTCCATTCTGACTTCACACACCTCCATTCTATGACTTCACACACTTCCACTCTATGACTTCACACACCTCCATTCTCTGACTTCACACACCTCCACTCTGAGTTCACACACCTCCATTCTGTGTCTTCATACACCTCCATTCTGTGACTTCACACACCTCGTTATATGACTTCACACACCTCCATTCTGTGACCTCACACACCTCAAATCTGAGTTCACACCCCTCCATAGTGTGACTTCACACACCTCCATTCTGTGACTTCACACACCCCCATTCTATGACTTCACACACCTCCATTCTATGACTTCACACACCTCCATTCTATGCCTTTACACACCTCCATTCTGTGACTTCACACACCTCCATTCTATGACATCACACACCTCCATTCTGTGACTTCACAGACCTCCATTATATGACTTCACACACCTCCTTTCTGAGTTCACACACATCCATTCTGTGACTTCACACACCTCCATTGTGACTTCATACACCTCCATTCTATGAGTTCACACACCTCGATTCTGACTTCACACACTTCCATTCTATGATTTTACACAGCTCCATTCTGACTTCACACACCTCCATTCTATGACTTCGCACACCTCTATTCTGACTTCACACAACTGCATTCGTGACTTCACACACCTCCATTCTATGACTTCACACACCTCCATTCTGTGACTTCACACACCTCCACTCTGTGACTTTACACACCTTCATTCTGTGACTTCACACACCTCCATTCTGTGATTTCACACACAGTTCATTCTATGACTTCACAAACCTCCATTCTTTGATTTCACACACCTCCATTCTATGACTTCACACACCTGCATTGTGAGTTCATACAACTCCATTCTGTGAATTCACACACCTCCTTTCTGTGACTTCACACACCTCCATACTATGACTACCACACACCTTCAATCTACGACTTCACAACCTCCATTCTATGACTTCACACACTTCCAATCTATGACTTCACAAACCTCCATTCTATGACTTCACAAACCTGCAATCTGACTTCACACACCTCCATTATCTGACTTCACACACCTCCATTCTATGACTTCATACACCTCCATTCTGTAACTTCACACGATTCCAATGTTTGACTTCACAAACCTCCATTCCATGACTTCACACACCTCCATTCTATGACTTCACACAAATCCATTCTTTGACCTCACACACCTCCATTTTGACTTCACACACCTCCATTCTGTGACTTCACACACCTACATTGACTTCACACACCTCCATTTTGACTTCACACACCTCCATTCTATGACTTTACACACCTTCATTTTTACTTCAGAAACATCCATTCTATGACTTCACAAACCTCCCTTCTATGAATTCACACACCTCCATTCTGGGTTCACACACCTCCATTCTGTGACTTCACACACCTCCATTCTATGACTTCACACACCTCCATCTGTGACTTCACACACCTATATTCTATGACTTCACACTCCTCCATTCTATGAGTTCACACACCTCCATTCTGTGACTTCACACACCTCCATTCTATGACTTCACACACCTCCATTCTGACTTCACACACTTCCATTTTGACTTCAAAGACCTCATTTCTGTGACTTCACAAACCTCCAATCTGACCTCACAAACCTCCATTCTATGACTTCACACACCTCCATTCTATGACTTCACACACCTCCATTCTTTGACTTCACACACCTCCATTCTATGAATTCACACACCTCCATTCTTTGACTTCACACACCTCCATTCTGTGACTTCCCACACCTCCATTCTGAGAATTCACACACCTCCACTCTGTGACTTTACACACCTCCACTTTGTGACTACACACACCTCCATTTTGTGATTTCACACACCTGCATTCTATGACTTCACACAGCTCCATTCTATGACTTCACACATCTCCATTCTATGAATTCACACACCTCCATTGTGACTTCACACAACTCTATTCTGTGACTTCACACACATGCCTTCTGCGATTTCACACACCTCCATTCTGTGACTTCACACTTCCATTCTATGACTTCACATCTCCATTCTATGACTTCACACACCAACATATATGACGTCACACACCTCCATTCTGTGACTTCACACACCTCCATTCTGACATCACACACCTACATTCTATGACTTCACACACTTCCATTCTATGACTTCACACACCTCCATTCTGTGACTTCACTCACCTCCATTGTGAGTTCACACACCTCCATTCTGTGACTTCACACACCTTGATTCTCTGACTTCACACACCTCCATTCTATGATTTCACACACCTCCATTCTGTGACTCACACATCTCCATTCTATGATTTCACACACCTCCATTCTGTGACTTCACACACCTCCATTCTGAGTTCACACACCTCCATTCTGTGACTTCACACACCTCCAATATATGACTTCACACACCTCCATTTTGTGACTTTGCACACCTCCATTCTATGACTTCACACACCTCCATTCTATGACTTCACACACCTACATTGTGACTTCACACACACCTCCATTCTGTGACTTCACACACCTCCAATATATGACTTCACACCCCTCCATTCTGTGACTTCACATACCTCCATTCTTTGACTTCACTCCCCTCCATTCTGTGCCTTCACACACCTCCATTCTAAGTCTTCACACACTCCATTCTATGACTTCACACACTTCCACTGTTTGACATCATACACCTCCATTTTTTGACTTCACACACCTCCGTTACATGAATTCACACACCTCCATTCTATGAGTTCACACACCTCCATTCTATGAGTTCACACACCTTCATTCTTACTTCAGCAACATCCATTCTATGACTTCAGACACTTCCATTCTATGACTTCACACACCTTCATTCTTACTTCAACAACATACATTCTATGACTTCACACACCTCCATTCTATGACTTCACAAACCTCCATTCTGTTACTTCACACATCTCCATTCTGGGTTCACACACCTCCATTCTGTGACTTCACACACCTCCATTCTGACTTCACACACCTCCATTCTATGACTTCACACACTTCCATTCTATGACTTCACACACCTCCATTGTGTGACTTCACACACCTCCACTCTGTGTTCACACACCTGCATTCTGTGTCTTCACACACCTCCATTCTGTGACTTCACACACCTACTTCTATGACTTCACACACCTCCATTCTGTGACTTCACACACCTCAAATCTGAGTTCACACACCTCCATTCTGTGTCTTCATACACCTCCATTCTGTGACTTCACACACCTCGTTATATGACTTCACACACCTCCATTCTATGCCTTCACACACTCCATTCTGTGAGTTCACACCCCTCCATAGTGTGACTTCACACACCTCCATTCTGTGACTTCACACATCCCCATTCTATGACTTCACACACCTCCAATCTATGAGTTCACACACCTGCATTGTGACTTCACACACCTCCATTCTATGCCTTTACACACCTCCATTCTGTGACTTCACACACCTCCATTCTATGACATCACACACCTCCATTCTGTGACTTCGCACACCTCCATTCTATGGTTTCACACACCTCCATTCTATGACTTCACAGACCTCCATTATATGACTTCACACACCTCCTTTCTGAGTTCACACACATCCATTCTGTGACTTCACACACCTCCATTGTGACTTCATACACCTCCATTCTATGAGTTCACACACCTCGATTCTGACTTCACACACTTCCATTCTATGATTTCACACAGCTCCATTCTGACTTCACACACCTCCATTCTATGACTTCGCACACCTCTATTCTGACTTCACACAACTGCATTCGTGACTTCACACACCTCCATTCTATGACTTCACACACCTCCATTCTGTGACTTCACACACCTCCACTCTGTGACTTTACACACCTTCATTCTGTGACTTCACACACCTCCATTCTGTGATTTCACACACAGTCCATTCTATGACTTCACAAACCTCCATTCTTTGATTTCACACACCTCCATTCTATGACTTCACACACCTGCATTGTGAGTTCATACAACTCCATTCTGTGAATTCACACACCTCCTTTCTGTGACTTCACACACCTCCATACTATGACTACCACACTCCTTCAATCTATGACTTCACAACCTCCATTCTATGACTTCACACACTTCCAATCTATGACTTCACAAACCTCCATTCTATGACTTCACAAACCTGCAATCTGACTTCACACACCTCCATTATCTGACTTCACACACCTCCATTCTATGACTTCATACACCTCCATTCTGTAACTTCACACGATTCCAATGTTTGACTTCACAAACCTCCATTCCATGACTTCACACACCTCCATTCTATGACTTCACACAAATCCATTCTTTGACCTCACACACCTCCATTTTGACTTCACACACCTCCATTCTGTGACTTCACACACCTACATTGACTTCACACACCTCCATTTTGACTTCACACACCTCCATTCTATGACTTTACACACCTTCATTTTTACTTCAGAAACATCCATTCTATGACTTCACAAACCTCCCTTCTATGAATTCACACACCTCCATTCTGGGTTCACACACCTCCATTCTGTGACTTCACACACCTCCATTCTATGACTTCACACACCTCCATCTGTGACTTCACACACCTATATTCTATGACTTCACACTCCTCCATTCTATGAGTTCACACACCTCCATTCTGTGACTTCACACACCTCCATTCTATGACTTCACACACCTCCATTCTGACTTCACACACTTCCATTTTGACTTCAAAGACCTCATTTCTGTGACTTCACACACCTCCAATCTGACCTCACAAACCTCCATTCTATGACTTCACACACCTCCATTCTATGACTTCACACACCTCCATTCTATGAATTCACACACCTCCATTCTTTGACTTCACACACCTCCATTCTGTGACTTCCCACACCTCCATTCTGAGAATTCACACACCTCCACTCTGTGACTTTACACACCTCCACTTTGTGACTACACACACCTCCATTTTGTGATTTCACACACCTCCATTCTATGACTTCACACAGCTCCATTCTATGACTTCACACATCTCCATTCTATGAATTCACAAAACTCCATTGTGACTTCACACAACTCTATTCTGTGACTTCACACACATGCCTTCTGCGATTTCACACACCTCCATTCTGTGACTTCACACTTCCATTCTATGACTTCACATCTCCATTCTATGACTTCACACACCAACATATATGACGTCACACACCTCCATTCTGTGGCTTCACACACCTCCATTCTGACATCACACACCTACATTCTATGACTTCACACACTTCCATTCTATGACTTCACACACCTCCATTCTGTGACTTCACTCACCTCCATTGTGAGTTCACACACCTCCATTCTGTGACTTCACACACCTTGATTCTCTGACTTCACACACCTCCATTCTATGATTTCACACACCTCCATTCTGTGACTCACACATCTCCATTCTATGATTTCACACACCTCCATTCTGTGACTTCACACACCTCCATTCTGAGTTCACACACCTCCATTCTGTGACTTCACACACCTCCAATATATGACTTCACACACCTCCATTTTGTGACTTTGCACACCTCCATTCTATGACTTCACACACCTCCATTCTATGACTTCACACACCTACATTGTGACTTCACACACACCTCCATTCTGTGACTTCACACACC
>NW_028327335.1:0-60000 GCF_031878675.1 Megascapheus bottae
TGGTTAAGATTAGGGTTAGGGTTAGGGTTAGGGTAAGGTTTAGGGTTAGGGTTAGTGTTTGGGTTAGGGTTAGGAAAAGTGTAAGGGTTAGGGTTAGGGTTAGGGTTAGGTGTTAGGATTAGGGTTAGGGTTAGGTTTAGGGTTAGGATTAGGGTTAGGGTAATGGTAAGGGTTAGGGTTAGGGTTAGGGTTACTGTTAGGTTTAGGGTTCGGGTTAGGGTAAGGGTAAGGATTAGGTTTAGGGTAGGATTAAGGTTAGGGTTAGGGTTAGGGTTAGGTGAGGGTAAGGTTTAGGGTTAGGGTTAGGGTAAGGGGAAGGGATAGGGTTTGGGTTTATGTTAGGGTTAAGGTTAGTGTTAGGGTTAGTTTTCGGTTTTGTGTTAGGTTTAGGTTTAAGGTTAGGGTTAGGGTAGGGTAAATGTTAGAGTTAGGGTTAGGTTTAGGGAAAGGGAAAGGGTTAGGGTTAGGGTTAGGGTAAGGATTAGGGTTAGGTTTATTCTTAGGGTAAGGGTTAGGATTAGGATAAGGGTTAGGGTTAGGGGTAGGTTTAGGTTTAGGGTTAGGTTTAGGGTTAGGATTAGGGTAAGGGTAAGGGTTAGGGTTAAGTTTAGGGTTAGAGTTAGGATTAGTTTTAGGTTTAGGGTTAGGGTTAGGGTTAGAGTAAGGATAAGAGTAAGGTTTAAGTTTATAGCTGGTTCGGGTTAGGGTTAGGGCTAAGGTTACGGTTAGGGTTAGGGTTAGGTTTAGGGTACGGGTAAGGGTAAGGTTTAGGGTTAGGGTTAGGGTTAGGGTTAGGGTAAGGCTTAGGTTTAGGATTAGGTTTAGGTTTAGGGTAAGGGTTATGGTTAGGTTAGGGTTAGGGTCAGGTTTAGGGTTAGGGTTAGGTTAAGGGTAAGGTTTAGGGTTAGGGTTAGGGTTAGTTTTAGGGTTGGGGTTAAGGTTAGGGTTAGGGTTAGGATAAGGGTAAGGGTTAAGGTTAGTGTTAAGATTAGGGTAAGGGTTAGGCTTAGGGTTACGTTTAGGGTTAGGGTAAGGGTAAGTGTTAAGGTTAGGGTTAGGGTTAGGGTTAGGGTAAGGTTTATTGTGAGGGTTAGGTTTAGGGTTAGGGTAAGGGTAAGTGTTAGGGTTAGGGATAGAGTTAGTGTTAGGATAAGGGTAAGGGTTATGGTTAGGTTTAGGGTTAGGGTTAGTGGTTAGAGCAAGGGTTAGCGTGAAAGTTAGGTTTAGGGTTAGGTTAAGGGTAAGTGTTAGGGTTAGGTATAGGGTTAGTGTTAGGATAAGGGTAAGGGTTAGGGTTAGGGTTAGGGATAGTGTTAGGGTTAGCGTTAAGGTTGGGGTTAGGGTTAGGTTTAAGGTTAGGGTTATGGTAAGGGTTAGGGTTACGGTTAGGGTTAGGGTTAGGTTTAGGAAAAGTGTAAGAGTTAGGGTAAGGGTTAGGGTTAGGTTTAGGGTTAGGGTTAGCGTTAGGGTAATGGTAAGGGTTAGGGTTAGGGTTAGGGTTAGGGTTAGTGTTAACTTTAGGGTTCGGGTTAGGGGAAGGGGAAGGGTTAGGGTTAGGTTTAGGGTTAGCGTTAGGGTAAGGGTTAGAGTTAGGGTTAGAGTTAGGTTTAGGGCTAGGCTAAGGTTAAATGTTATGGTTAGGGTTAGGGTTAGGTTAAGGGTTAGGGTTAGGGTTAGGGTTAGGGTAAGGGTTAGGGTTAGGGTTAGGGTAAGGATTAGGGTTAGGGTTAGGGTTAGCGTAAGGGTAAGTGTTAGGGTTAGGGTTAGGTTTAGGGTTAGGTAAGGGTTAGGGTTAGAGTTAGGTTTAAGATTAGGGTAAGGGTAAGGGTTATGTTTAGGGTTAGGGTTAGGTTAAGGGTTAGGGTTAGGGGTTAGGTTTAGGGTAAGGTAAGGGTAAGTGTTAGGGTAAGGGTTATGTTTAGGTTAAGGGTTAGGCTTAGGGGTAGTGTTAGGATAAGGGTAAGGGTTAGGTTTAGGGTTAGGGTTAGGGTTAGGTTAAGGGTTAGGGTTAGGGTAAGGGTAACTGTTAGGGTTAGGGTTAGTGTTAGGATAAGGGTAAGGGTTAGGGTTAGGGTTAGAGTTAGGGTTAGGGGTTAGGGTTAGGTTTAGGTTTAGGGTTAGGGTTAGGGTAGGGTAAGGGTAAGTGTTAGGATTAGGTTTAGGGTAAGTTTTAGGGTAAGATTAGGGTTTGGTTTAGGGTTGGGGTTAAGGTTAGGGTTAGGGTGGTTAAGGGTAAGGTTTAGGGTTAGGGTAAGTGTAAGTGTTAGGGTTACGGTTAGGGTTAGGGTTAGGGGTTAGGGTTAGTGTTAGGGTTAGGGGTAGGTTGAGGTTTAGGGTAGGGTAAGGGTCAGGGTTAGCGTTACGGTTATTGTTAGGTTCATAGTTAGGGTTAGTGTAAGTATAATGGTTAGGTTTAGGGTTAGGGTTAAGGTTACGGTTAGGGTTAGGGTTTGGGTTAGGGTTAGGTTTAGGTTTAGGGTTAGGGTTAGGGTAAGGGTAAGGGTTAGTGTTAGGGTTAGGTTTAGGAAAAGGGTAAGGGTTAGTGTTAGGGTTAGGGTTAGGGTAAGGTTTAGGATTAGGTTTAGGGTAAGGTTAAGGGTTAGGGTTATGGTTACCATTAAGGTTAGCGTTAGGGTTAGGGTACGGGTAAGGGTTAGAGTTAGGGTTACAGTTACGGTTAAGGTGAGGGTTAGGTTTAGGGTAAGGTTAAGGGTTAGGGTTATGGTTACCATTAAGGTTAGCGTTAGGGTTAGGGTACGGGTAAGGGTTAGAGTTAGGGTTACAGTTACGGTTAAGGTGAGGGTTAGGGTTAGGGTAACGGTAAGTGTTAGGGTTGGGGTTACGGGGAGGGTTAGGGTTAGGGTAAGGGTTAGGGTAAGGTTTAGAGTTAGGTTTTCGCTAAGGGTTAGGGTTAGGGTTAGGGTAAGGGAAGGGTTAGGATTAAGGTTAGGGTTAGATTTAGGATTAGGGTTAGGGTTAGGGTAAGGGTAAGGGTTACGGTTAGGTTTAGGGTTAGGGAAAGGGTAAGTGTTAGGTTAGGGTTAGGGTTAGGGTTAGGATTAGTTTTAGGGTTAGGGTTAGGGTAATGGTAAGGGTTAGGGTTAGGATTAGGGTTAGGGTTAGTGTTAAGTTTAGGGTTCGGGTTAGGGGAAGGGGAAGTGTTAGGGTTAGGGTTAGCGTTAGGATAAGGGTTAGAGTTAGGGTTAGAGTTAGGTTTAGGGCTAGGCTAAGGTTAAGGGTTATGGTTAAGGTTACGATTAGGTTAAGGGTTAGGGTTAGGGGTCAGGGTTAGGGTTAGGGTTAGGGTAAGAGTTAGGGTTAGGGTTAGGGTAAGCATTAGGGTTAGGGTTAGAGTTATGGTAAGGGTAATTGTTAGGGTTAGGGTTAGGGTTAGGGTTAAGGTTAGGTAAGGGTTAGGGTTAGAGTTAGGTTTAAGGTTAGGGTAAGGGTAAGGGTTATGGTTAGGGTTAGGGTTAGGTTAAGGGTTAGGGTTAGGGGTTAGGGTTAGGGGTAGGGTAGGGTAAGGGTAAGTGTTAGGGTTAGGGTTAGGTTTAGGTTAAGGTTTAGGCTTAGGGTAAGTGTTAGGATAATTGTAAGGTTTAGGTTTAGGGTTAGGGTTAGGGTTAGGTTAAGGGTTAGCGTTAGGGGAAGGGTAACTGTTAGGGTTAGGGTTAGGGTTAGTGTTAAGATAAGGGTAAGGGTTAGGGTTAGGGATAGAGTTAGGGTTAGGGGTTAGGGTTAGGTTTAGGTTTAGGTTTAGGGTTAGGGTAATGGTAATTGTTAGGGTTCCCGTTAAAGTTAAGGTTAGGGTTAGGGTTAGGTTTAGGATTAGGGTCAGGGTAGGGTAAGGGTAAGTATTAGGGTTAGGGTTATTGTTATGGTAATGGTTAGGCTTAGGGTTAGGGTTAGGGTAAGGGTAAGTGTTAGGTTTAACGTTAGGGTTAGGGTAAGTGTTAGGGTAAGATTAGGGTTTGGTTTAGCATTGGGGTAAAGTTAAGGTTAGGGTAGGTTAAGGGTAAGGGTTAGGGTTATGGTTAGGGTTAGGGTTAGGGGTTAGGGTTAGTGTTAGTTTTAGGGGTAGGTTGAGGCTTAGGGGTAGGGTAAGGGTAATCGTTAGGGTTAGGGTTATTGTTAGGTTCAGGGTAAGTGTTAGTGTAAGGGTAATGGTTAGGGTTAGGGTTAGGGTTAAGGTTAGGGTTAGGGTTAGGGTTTGGGTTAGGGTTAGGTTTAGGGTTAGGGTTAGGGTAAGGGTAAGGGTTAGTGTTGGGGTTAGGTTTAGGAAAAGGGTAAGGGTTAGGGTTAGGGTTATGGTTACCATTAAGTTTAGGGTTAGGGTGAGGGTAAGTGTAAGGGTTAGGGTTAGAGTTTGGGTTAGGGTACGGGTAAGGGTTAGGGTTAGGGTAACGGTAAGGGTTAGGGTTAGGGGGAGGGTTAGGGTTAGGGTAAGGGTTAGGGTTAGTTTTAGTTTTTGGTTTTCGGTAAGGGTTATGGTTAGGGTTAGGGTAAGGGAAGGGTTAGGGTTAAGGTTAGGGTTAGAGTTAGGATTAGGGTTAGGGTTAGGGTAAGGGTAAGGGTTACGGTTAGGTTTAGGGATAGGGTTAGGTTAAGGGTAAGGGTTAGGTTTAGGGTTTCGGTTAGGTTTAGGGTTATGGTTAGGGTTAGGGTAAGGATAAGGGTTAGGGTTAAGGTTAGGTTTAGTGTTAGGGTTAGGGTAAGGGTAAGGTTTAGCGTTAGGTTTAGCGTTAGGGTTAGAGTAAGGGAAAGGTTAAGCGTTAGGGTAAGGTTAAACGTTAGGGTTAGGGTTAGGGTTAGGTTAGTGTTAGGTTTAGGGTTAGGGTAAGGGTAAGGGTTAGGGATAGGGTTAGGGTTAGGGTTAAGATTAGGGTTAGGGTTAGGGTTAGGGTAAGGTTTAGGGTTAGGGTTAGTGTTTGGGTTAGGGTTAGGAAAAGTGTAAGGGTTAGGGTTAGGGTTAGGGTTAGGTGTTAGGGTTAGGTTTAGGGTTAGGTTTAGGGTTAGGATTAGGGTTAGGGTAATGGTAAGGGTTAGGGTTAGGGTTAGGGTTACTGTTAGGTTTAGGGTTCGGGTTAGGGTAAGGGTAAGGATTAGGTTTAGGGTAGGATTAAGGTTAGGGTTAGGGTTAGGGTTAGGTGAGGGTAAGGTTTAGGGTTAGGGTTAGGGTAAGGGGAAGGGTTAGGGTTTGGGTTTATGTTAGGGTTAAGGTTAGTGTTAGGGTTAGTTTTCGGTTTTGTGTTAGGTTTAGGTTTAAGGTTAGGGTTAGGGTAGGGTAAATGTTAGAGTTAGGGTTAGGTTTAGGGAAAGGGAAAGGGTTAGGGTTAGGGTTAGGGTAAGGATTAGGGTTAGGTTTATTCTTAGGGTAAGGGTTAGGATTAGGATAAGGGTTAGGGTTAGGGGTAGGTTTAGGTTTAGGGTTAGGTTTAGGGTTAGGATTAGGGTAAGGGTAAGGGTTAGGGTTAAGTTTAGGGTTAGAGTTAGGATTAGTTTTAGGTTTAGGGTTAGGGTTAGGGTTAGAGTAAGGATAAGAGTAAGGTTTAAGTTTATAGCTGGTTCGGGTTAGGGTTAGGGCTAAGGTTACGGTTAGGGTTAGGGTTAGGTTTAGGGTACGGGTAAGGGTAAGGTTTAGGGTTAGGGTTAGGGTTAGGGTTAGGGTAAGGCTTAGGTTTAGGATTAGGGTTAGGTTTAGGGTAAGGGTTATGGTTAGGATAGGGTTAGGTCAGGTTTAGGGTTAGGGTTAGGTTAAGGGTAAGGTTTAGGGTTAGGGTTAGGGTTAGTTTTAGGGTTGGGGTTAAGGTTAGGGTTAGGGTTAGGATAAGGGTAAGGGTTAAGATTAGGGTTAAGGTTAGGGTAAGGGTTAGGCTTAGGGTTACGTTTAGGGTTAGGGTAAGGGTAAGTGTTAAGGTTAGGGTTAGGGTTAGGGTTAGGGTAAGGTTTATTGTGAGGGTTAGGTTTAGGGTTAGGGTAAGGGTAAGTGTTAGGGTTAGGGATAGAGTTAGTGTGAGGATAAGGGTAAGGGTTAGGGTTAGGGTTAGGGATAGTGTTAGGGTTAGCGTTAAGGTTAGGGTTAGGGTTAGGTTTAAGGTTAGGGTTATGGTAAGGGTTAGGTTTACGGTTAGGGTTAGGGTTAGGTTTAGGAAAAGTGTAAGAGTTAGGGTAAGGGTTAGGGTTAGGTTTAGGGTTAGGGTTAGCGTTAGGGTAATGGTAAGGGTTAGGGTTAGGGTTAGTGTTAACTTTAGGGTTCGGGTTAGGGGAAGGGGAATGGTTAGGGTTAGGTTTAGGGTTAGCGTTAGGGTAAGGGTTAGAGTTAGGGTTAGAGTTAGGTTTAGGGCTAGGCTAAGGTTAAATGTTATGGTTAGGGTTAGGGTTAGGTTAAGGGTTAGGGTCAGGGTTAGGGTTAGGGTAAGGGTTAGGGTTAGGGTTAGGGTAAGGATTAGGGTTAGGGTTAGGGTTAGCGTAAGGGTAAGTGTTAGGGTTAGGGTTAGGTTTAGGGTTAGGTAAGGGTTAGGGTTAGAGTTAGGTTTAAGATTAGGGTAAGGGTAAGGGTTATGTTTAGGGTTAGGGTTAGGTTAAGGGTTAGGGTTAGGGGTTAGGTTTAGGGTAAGGTAAGGGTAAGTGTTAGGGTAAGGGTTATGTTTAGGTTAAGGGTTAGGCTTAGGGGTAGTGTTAGGATAAGGGTAAGGGTTAGGTTTAGGGTTAGGGTTAGGGTTAGGTTAAGGGTTAGAGTTAGGGTAAGGGTAACTGTTAGGGTTAGGGTTAGTGTTAGGATAAGGGTAAGGGTTAGGGTTAGGGTTAGAGTTAGGGTTAGGGGTTAGGGTTAGGTTAGGTTTAGGGTTAGGGTTAGGGTAGGGTAAGGGTAAGTGTTAGGGTTAGGTTTAGGGTAAGTTTTAGGGTAAGATTAGGGTTTGGTTTAGGGTTGGGGTTAAGGTTAGGGTTAGGGTGGTTAAGGGTAAGGTTTAGGGTTAGGGTAAGTGTAAGTGTTAGGGTTACGGTTAGGGTTAGGGTTAGGGGTTAGGGTTAGTGTTAGGTTTAGGGGAAGGTTGAGGTTTAGGGTAGGGTAAGGGTCAGGGTTAGCGTTACGGTTATTGTTAGGTTCATAGTTAGGTTAGTGTAAGTATAATGGTTAGGTTTAGGGTTAGGGTTAAGGTTACGGTTAGGGTTAGGGTTTGGGTTAGGGTTAGGTTTAGGTTAGGTTTAGGGTTAGGGTAAGGGTAAGGGTTAGTGTTAGGGTTAGGTTTAGGAAAAGGGTTAGGGTTAGTGTTAGGGTTAGGGTTAGGGTAAGGTTTAGGATTAGGTTTAGGGTAAGGTTAAGGGTTAGGGTTATGGTTAGGGTTAGGGTTAGTTTTAGTTTTTGGTTTTCGGTAAGGGTTATGGTTAGGGTTAGGGTAAGGGAAGGGTTAGGGTTAAGGTTAGGGTTAGAGTTAGGATTAGGGTTAGGGTTAGGGTAAGGGTAAGGGTTACGGTTAGGTTTAGGGATAGGGTTAGGTTAAGGGTAAGGTTAGGTTTAGGGTTTCGGTTAGGTTTAGGGTTATGGTCAGGGTTAGGGTAAGGATAAGGGTTAGGGTTAAGGTTAGGTTTAGTGTTAGGGTTAGGGTAAGGGTAAGGTTTAGGGTTAGGTTAGGGTTAGGGTTAGGGTTAGGGTTAGGGTTAGGGTTAGGGTTAGGGTTAAGGTTAGGGGTTAGGGTTAGGGTAAGGGTAAGTGTTAGGTTAGGGTTAGGGTTAGGGTTAGGGTTAGGGTTAGGGTTAGGGTTAGCGTTAGGGTTAGGGTTAGGGTTAGGGTTAGGGTTAGGGTTAGGGTTAGGGTAAGTGTTAAGGTTAGGGTTAGGGTTAGGGTAAGGGTAAGTGTTAGGTTTAGGTTTAGTCTTAGGGTAAGGGTAAGTGTTAGTGTTTGGGATAGGGTTAGTGTTAGGATAAGGGTAAAAGTTAGGGTTACGGTTAGGGATAGTGTTAGGGTTAGCGTTAAGGTTAGGGTTAGGGTTAGGTTTGCGGTTAGGTTTATGATAAGGGTAAGGGTTAGGGCTAGGGTTAGGATTAGCGTTAGGAAAAGTGTAAGGGTTAGGGTTAGGGTTAGCTTTAGGTTTAGGGGTTAAGGTTAGATTTAGGGTTAGGGTTATAGTTAGGTCTTGGGTTAGGGTTAGGGTAATGGTAAGGGTCATGTTTAGGGTTAGGGTTATTGTTAGTGTTAGGTTTAGGGTTAGTGTTAGGTTAGGGGGAAGTGTTAGGGTTAGGGTTAGGGTTAAGTTTAGGGTTAGGGTTAGGGTTAGGGTAAGGGTTAGGGTTAGGGTTAGGGTAAGGGTTAGGGTTAGTGTTAGGGTTTGGGTTAGGGTTAGAGTTAGGTTTAGGGGTAGGGTAAGGGTAAGGTTTATGGTTAGGGTTAGGTTTATGTTAAGGGTTAAGGTTAGGGGTTAGGGTTAGGTTTAGGGTAAGGGATTGGGTTAAGGTTAGGTTAAGGGTTAGGTTTAGGGTTAGGGTTAGGTTTAGGGAAAGGGTAAGTGTTAGGGTTATGGTTAGGGTTAGGGTAAGGGTTAGGGTTAGGGTTCGGGTTAAGGTAAGGGTAAGTGTTAGGCTTAGGGTTAGGGTTAGGGTAAGTGTTAGGGTAATTGTTAGGGTTAGGTTTAGGTTTGGGGTTATGTTAGGGTTAGGGTTAGGGTAAGGGTAAGGGTTAGGGTTTGGGTTAGGGTTAGGGTTAGGGTAAGTGTTAGGGTTAGGGTTAGGGTAAGGGTAAGGGGTAGGGTAACGGTTAGGTTTAGGGTTAGAGGTTAGTGTTAGGGTTAGGGTTAGGGTTATGTTTATGGTTAAGGTTAGGGTAAGGGTAAGGGTTCGTGTTAGGGTTAGGGTTAGGTTTAGGGTTTGGGTTAGGGTAAGGGTAAGGGTTAGGGATAAGATTAGGTTAAGGTTAGGGTTAGGGTTAGGGTTATGGTTTGGGTTAGGTTTATGTTTAGGGTTAGTGTTAGCGTAATTTTAAGGGTTATGGTTAGGGTTAGGTTTAGGGAAAGTGTAAGGGTTAAGTTTAGGGTTAGGGTTAGGGTTAGGTTTAGGGTTATGGCTAGGGTTAGGGTAAGGATAAGGGTAAGGTTTAAGGTGAGGGCTGGGTTAGGGTTACGGTTAGGGTTAAGGTTAGGGTTAGGGATAGGGTTAGGGTTAGGTTTAGGGTTAGGATTAGGGTAATGGTAAGGGTAAGGGTTAGGTTTAGGGTTAGGTTTACGGTTAGGGTTAGGCTTAGGGTTAGGGTTAGGGTAAGGGTAAGAGTTAGGGTTAAGATTAGGTTTAGGGTTAGGGTAAGGGTTAGGGGTAGGTAAGGGTTAGGGTTAGGTTTAGGGTTAGGTTAGGGTTAGGTTAAGGGTTGGGGTTAAGTTTAGGTTTAGGGTTAGGGTAAGGGTAAGGGTTAGGGTTAGGTTTACGGTTATGGTTATGTTTAGGGTTACTTTAGGGTTAGGGTTAGGGTTAGTGTAAGGGTATGTGTTGGGGTTAGGGTTAGGGTTAGGTTAGGGTTACGGTCAGCGTTAGGGTAAGGGTAAGGGATAGGGATAGGGTTAGGGTTAAGGTAAGGGTAAGGGTTAGGGTTAGGGTTAGGGTTATGTTTAGGGTAAGGGTTAGGTGTAGAGTTAGGTTGAGGGTTAGGGTAAGGGTAAGTGTTAGGGTTAGGGTTAGGGTTAGTGTTAGGACAAGGGTAAAGGTTAGGGTTAGGGTTAGGGTTAGTGTTAGGATAGGGGTAAGGTTTAGGGTTAGTTTTAGGGTTAGGGTTAGGGTTAGTGTTAGGTTTAGGGTTAGGGTCAGTGTAAGGGTTAGTGATAGGGTTAGGGTTAGGGTTAAGGTTAGGGTTAGGGTTAGGGATAGGTTTAGGGTTAGGGTTAGGATAAGGGTTAGGGTTAGGGGTTAGGTTTAGGATTAGGGTTACGATAATGTTAAAGGTTAGGGTTAAGTTTAGCGTTATGTTTAATGTTGGGGTTAGGGTTAGGTTTAGGGTTAGGGTAAGAGTAAATGTTAGGTTAGGGTTAGTGTTAGGATAGGGGTAAGGCTTAGGGTTAGTGTTAGGGTCAGGGTTAGGGGTTAGGGTTCGGGTTAGGGTTAGGGTTAGGGTTAGTGTTAGAGTAAGGGTAATTGTTAGGGTTAGGGGTAGGGTTAGTGTTAGGTTTAGGGTTAGGGTCAGGGTAAGGCTTAGTGATAGGGTTAGGGTTAGGGTTAAGGTTAGGGTTAGCGTTAGGGATAGGTTTAGAGTTAGGGTTAGGATAAGGGTAAGGGTTAGGGTTAGGGTTAGGTTTAGGTTTAGGAAAAGTGTAAGGTTAGGGTTAGGGTTAGGGGTTCGGTTAGGGTTAGGGTTAGGTCAGGGTTGTGGTTAGGGTAATGGTAAGAGTTAGGGTTAGGGTTAGTTTTATGTTTAGGGTTCTGGTTAGGTTAAAGCTAAGGGTTAGGTTTAGGGTTAGGGTTAAGGTTAGGGTTAGGGTTAGGGTTATGGTAAGTTTTAGGGTTAGGTTTAGGGTTAGGGTAAGTGTTAGGGTTAGTGTTAGGGTTTGGGGTAGGGTTAGAGTTAGGTTTAGGGTTAGGGTAAGGGTAAAGTTTATGGTTAGGGTTAGGGTTAAGTTAAGGTTAGGATTAGGGGTTAG
This sequence comes from Megascapheus bottae, assembly GCF_031878675.1. NCBI lineage: Eukaryota > Metazoa > Chordata > Mammalia > Rodentia > Geomyidae > Megascapheus > Megascapheus bottae. The sequence goes on from NW_028327335.1 coordinate 10,617, forward strand.
GTTTAGGATTAAGTTTAGGGTAAGGTTAGGGTTAGGGTTAGTCTTAGGGTTATGGTTAGGATTAGGGTTAGGGTTAGGGTAAGGATTAGGTTTAGGTTTAGGGTAAGGGTTAGGTTTAGGCTTAGGGTTAGGGTTATGAAAAGTGGAAGGGTTAGTGTTAGGGTTAGGGTTAGGGTTAGGGGTTAGGGTTAGGTTTAGGGTAAGGGTTAGGTTTAGGGTTAGGGTTAGGGTAATGGTAATGGTTAGGGTTAGGGTTATTTTTAGGGTTAGAGTTAGTGTTAGGTTTTGGGTAAGGGTTAGGGTTAGGATTAGGGTTAGGTTAAGGGTTAGGGTTAGGGGTTAGGGTTAGGGTTAGGGTAGGGTAAGGATAAGTGTTAGGTTTAGGGTTAGGGTTAAGTTAAGGGTTAGGCTTAGGGTTAGTGTTTGGATAAGGGTAAGGGTTAGGTTTAGGGTTAGGGTTAGAGTTAGGTTAAGGGTTAGGGTTAGGGTAAGGGTAAGTGTTAGGGTTAGGGTTAGGGTTAGTGTTAGGATAAGGGTAAGCGTTAGGGTTAGGGTTAGAGTTAGGGTTAGGGTTAGGGTTAGGTTTAGGTTTAGGGTTAGGGTTAGGGTAATGGTAAGGGTTAGTGTTAGTGTTAGGGTTAAGGTTAGGGTTAGGGTTAAGGTTAGGGTTAGGGTTAGGGTAGTGTAAGTGTTAGGGTTAGGGTTAGGGTTAGGGTAAGTGTTTTGGTAAGGTTACGATTACGTTTATGGTTGGGGTTAAGGTTAGGGTTATGGTAGCTTAAGGGTAAGGTTAGGGTTAGGATTAGGGTAAGGGTAAGGGTTAGGGTTATGGTTAGGGTTAGGGTTAGGGGTTAGGTTTAGTGTTAGGTTTAAGGGTAGGTTTAGGCTTAGGGGTAGGGTAAGGGTAAGGATTAGGATTAGGGTTATTGTTAGGTTCAGGGTTAGGGTTAGTGTAAGGGTAATGGTTAGGGTTAGGGTTAGGGTTAGGGTTAAGGTTATGGTTAGGGTTAGGGTTTGGGTTAAGGTTAGGTATAGGGTTAGGGTTAGGGTAAGGGTTAGGGTTAGGGTTAGGTTTAGGAAAAGGGTAAGGGTTAGTGTTAGGTTTAGGGTTAGGGTTAGGGTAAGGTTTAGGGTTAGGGTTAGGGTAAGGTTAAGGGTTAGGGTTATGGTTAGCATTAAGGTTAGGGTTAGGGTGAGGGTAAGGGTAAGGGTTAGGGTTAGAGTTTGGGTTAGGGTACGGGTAAGTGTTAGGGTTAGGGTTAGAGTTACAGTTAAGATGAGGGTTAGGGTTAGGGTAACGGTAAGTGTTAGGGTTAGGGTTAGGGTGAGGGTTAGTGTTAGGTTAAGTGTTAGGGTTAGGTTTAGGGTTAGGTTTACGGTAACGGTTAGGGTTAGGGCAAGGGAAGGATTAGGGTTAAGGTTAGGGTTAGAGTAAGGATTAGCATTAGGGTTAGGGTAAGGGTAAGGGTTACGGTTAGGTTAGGGTTAGGGTTATGTTAAGGGAAAGGGTTAGGTTAGGGTTTGGGTTAGGTTTAGGTTTAGGGTTATGGTTAGGGTTAGGGTAAGGATAAGGGTTAGGGTTAAGGTTAGGGTTAGTGTTAGGGTTAGGGTTAAGGTTAGGGTTAGGGTTAGGGTAAGGGTAAGGGTTAGGTTTAGGTTAGGGTTAGGGTTAGGGTAAGGGTAAGGTTAAGGGTTAGGGTTAGGTTTAGGGTTAGGGTTAGGGTTAGGGTAAGTGTTAGGTTTAGGGTTAGGGTTAGGGTAAGGGTAAGTTTTAGGCTTACGGTTAGGGTTAGGGTAAGTTTTAGGGTAAGGGTAAGTGTTAGGTTTAGGTTTAGTCTTAGGGTAAGGGTGAGTGTTAGTGTTTGGGATAGGGTTAGTTTTAGGATAAGGGTAGAGTTAGGGTTACGGTTAGGGATGGTGTTAGGGTTAGCGTTAAGGTTAGGGTTAGTGTTAGGGTTAGGGTTAGGGTTATGATAAGGGTAAGGGTTAGGGCTAGGTTTAGGGTTAGGGTTAGGAAAAGTGTAAGGGTTAGGGTTAGGGTTAGGGTTAGGTTTAGGGGTTAGGGTTAGGTTTTGGGTTAGGGTTAGGTTTTGTGTTAGGATTAGGGTAATGGTAAGGGTTAGGTTTAGGGTTAGGGTTAGGGTTAGGTTTAGGGTCGTGATAGGGTATGGGGAAGTGTTAGGGTTAGGGTTACAGTTAAGGTTAGGGTTAGGGTTAGGGTAAGGGTTAGGGTTAGGTTTAGGGTAAGGGTTAGGGTTAGTGTTAGGGTTTGGGTTAGGGTTAGAGTTACGTTTATGAGTAGGGTAAGGGTAAGGGTTATGGTTAGGGTTATGGTAAGGGTTAGGGTTAGGGGTTAGGTTTAGAATTAGGGTTAGGGTTAGGGTTAAGGTTAGGTTAAGGGTTAGGGTTAAGGTTAGGGTTAGGGTTAGGGTTAGGATTAGGGTTAGGGTAATGGTAAGGGTTAGGGTTAGGGTTAGGGTTACTGTTAGGTTTAGGGTTCGGGTTAGGGTAAGGGTAAGGATTAGGTTTAGGGTAGGATTAAGGTTAGGGTTAGGGTTAGGGTTAGGTGAGGGTAAGGTTTAGGGTTAGGGTTAGGGTAAGGGGAAGGGTTAGGGTTTGGGTTTATGTTAGGGTTAAGGTTAGTGTTAGGGTTAGTTTTCGGTTTTGTGTTAGGTTTAGGTTTAAGGTTAGGGTTAGGGTAGGGTAAATGTTAGAGTTAGGGTTAGGTTTAGGGAAAGGGAAAGGGTTAGAGTTAGGGTTAGGGTAAGGATTAGGGTTAGGGTTAGGGGTAGGTTTAGGTTTAGGTTTAGGTTTAGGGTTAGGTTTAGGGTTAGGATTAGGGTAAGGGTAAGGGTTAGGGTTAAGTTTAGGGTTAGAGTTAGGATTAGTTTTAGGTTTAGGGTTAGGGTTAGGGTTAGAGTAAGGATAAGAGTAAGGTTTAAGGTTATAGCTGGTTCGGGTTAGGGTTAGGGCTAAGGTTACGGTTAGGGTTAGGGTTAGGTTTAGGGTATGGGTAATGGTAAGGTTTAGGGTTAGGGTTAGGTTTAGGGTTAGGGTTAGGGTTAGGGTTAGGGTAAGGCTTAGGTTTAGGATTAGGGTTAGGTTTAGGGTAAGGGTTATGGTTAGGTTAGGGTTAGGGTCAGGTTTAGGGTTAGGGTTAGGGTAAGGGTAAGGTTTAGGGTTAGGGTTAGGGTTAGGTTTAGGGTTGGGGTTAAGGTTCGGGTTAGGGTTAGGATAAGGGTAAGGGTTAAGGTTAGGGTTAAGATTAGGGTAAGGGTTAGGCTTAGGGTTACGTTTAGGGTTAGGGTAAGGGTAAGTGTTAAGGTTAGGGTTAGGGTTAGGGTTAGGGTAAGGTTTATTGTGAGGGTTAGGTTTAGGGTTAGGGTAAGGGTAAGTGTTAGGGTTAGGGATAGAGTTAGTGTTAGGATAAGGGTAAGGGTTATGGTTAGTTTTAGGGTTAGGGTTAGTGGTCAGAGCTAGGGTTAGCGTGAAGGTTAGGTTTAGGGTTAGGGTAAGGGTAAGTGTTAGGTTAGGTATAGGGTTAGTGTTAGGATAAGGGTAAGGGTTAGGGTTAGGGTTAGGGATAGTGTTAGGGTTAGCGTTAAGGTTAGGGTTGGGGTTAGGTTTAAGGTTAGGGTTATGGTAAGGGTTAGGGTTACGGTTAGGGTTAGGGTTAGGTTTAGGAAAAGTGTAAGAGTTAGGGTAAGGGTTAGGGTTAGGTTTAGGGTTAGGGTTAGCGTTAGGGGAATGGTAAGGGTTAGGGTTAGGGTTAGGGTTAGGGTTAGTGTTAACTTTACGGTTCGGGTTAGGGGAAGGGGAAGGGTTAGGGTTAGTTTTAGGGTTAGCGTTAGGGTAAGGGTTAGAGTTAGGGTTAGAGTTAGGTTTAGGGCTAGGCTAAGGTTAAATGTTATGGTTAGGGTTAGGGTTAGGTTAAGGGTTAGGGTTAGGGGTTAGGGTTAGGGTTAGGGTTAGGGTAAGGGTTAGGGTTAGGGTAAGGATTAGGGTTAGGGTTAGGGTTAGGGTAAGGGTAAGTGTTAGGGTTAGGGTTAGGGTTAGGGTTAGGTAAGGGTTAGGGTTAGAGTTAGGTTTAAGGTTAGCGTAAGGGTAAGGGTTATGTTTAGGGTTAGGGTTAGGTTAAGGGTTAGGGTTAGGGGTTAGGTTTAGGGTGAGGTAAGGGTAAATGTTAGGGTTAGGGTTATGTTTAGGTTAAGGGTTAGGCTTAGGGTTAGTGTTAGGATAAGGGTAAGGGTTAGGTTTAGGGTTAGGGTTAGGGTTAGGTTAAGGGTTAGGGTTAGGGTAAGGGTAACTGTTAGGGTTAGGGTTAGTGTTAGGATAAGGGTAAGGGTTAGTGTTAGGGTTAGATTTAGGGTTAGGGGTTAGGGTTAGGTTTAGGTTAGGGTTAGGGTAGGGTAAGGGTAAGTGTTAGGGTTAGCGTTAGGGTTAGGGTAATGGTTAGGCTTAGGGTTAGGGTTAGGGTAAGGGTAAGTGTTAGGGTTAGGTTTAGGGTAAGTTTTAGGGTAAGATTAGGGTTTTGTTTAGGGTTGGGGTTAAGGTTAGGGTTAGGGTAGGTTAAGGGTAAGGTTTAGGGTTAGGGTAAGTGTAAGGGTTAGGGTTACGGTTAGGGTTAGGGTTAGGGGTTAGGGTTAGTGTTAGGTTTAGGGGTAGGTTGAGGTTTAGGGGTAGGGTAAGGGTCAGGGTTAGCATTACGGTTATTTTTAGGTTCATAGTTAGGGTTAGTGTAAGGATAATGGTTAGGTTTAGGGTTAGGGTTAAGGTTACGGTTAGGGTTAGGGTTTGGGTTAGTGTTAGGTTTTGGGTTAGGGTTAGGGTAAGGGTAAGGGTTAGTGTTAGGGTTAGGTTTAGGAAAAGGGTAAGGGTTAGTGTTAGGGTTAGGGTTAGGGTAAGGTTTAGGATTAGGTTTAGGGTAAGGTTAAGGGTTAGGGTTATGGTTACCATTAAGATTAGCGTTAGGGTGAGGGTAAGGGTTAGGGTTAGGGTTACAGTTACGGTTAAGGTGAGGGTTAGGGTTAGGGTAACGGTAAGGGTTAGGGTTGGGATTAGGGGGAGGGTTAGGGTTAGGGTAAGGGTTAGGGTTAGGTTTAGGGTTAGGTTTTCGCTAAGGGTTAGGGTTAGGGTTAGGGTAAGGGAAGGGTTAGGATTAAGGTTAGGGTTAGAGTTAGGATTAGGGTTAGGGTTAGGGTAAGGGTAAGGGTTACGGTTAGGTTTAGGGTTAGGGTAAGGGTAAGTTTTAGGTTAGGGTTAGGGTTAGGGTTAGAATTAGTTTTAGGGTTAGGGTTAGGGTAATGGTAAGGGTTAGGGTTAGGATTAGGGTTAGGGTTAGTGTTAAGTTTAGGGTTCGGGTTAGGGGAAGGGGAAGGGTTAGGGTTATGGTTAGGGTTAGGTTTAGCGTTAGGGTAAGGGTTAGAGTTAGGGTTAGAGTTAGGTTTAGGGCTAGGCTAAGGTTAAGGGTTATGGTTAAGGTTACGGTTAGGTTAAGGGTTAGGGTTAGGGGTCAGTGTTAGGGTTAGGGTTAGGGTAAGAGTTAGGGTTAGTGTTAGGGTAAGCATTAGGGTTAGGGTTAGAGTAAGGGTAAGGGTAAGTGTTAGGGTTAGGGTTAGGGTTAGGGTTAAGATTAGGTAAGGGTTAGGGTTAGAGTTAGGTTTAAGGTTAGGGTAAGGGTAAGGGTTATGGTTAGGGTTAGGGTTAGGTTAAGGGTTAGGGTTAGGGGTTAGGGTTAGGGTTAGGGTAGGGTAAGCGTAAGTGTTAGGGTTACGGTTAGGTTTAGGTTAAGGTTTAGGCTTAGGGTTAGTGTTAGGATAAGTGTAAGGTTTAGGTTTAGGGTTAGGGTTAGGGTTTTGTTAAGGTTTAGCGTTAGGGGAAGGGTAACTGTTAGGGTTAGGGTTAGGTTTAGTGTTAGGATAAGGGTAAGGGTAAGGGTAAGGGTTAGGGTTACGGTTAGGTTTAGGGTTAGGGGTTAGTGTTAGGGTTAGGGTTAGGGTTATGTTTAAGGTTAAGGTTAGGGTAAGGGTAAGGGTTCGTGTTAGGGTTAGGGTTAGCTTTAGGGTTTGGGTTAGGGTAAGGGTAAGGGTTAGAGATAAGATTAGGTTAAGGTTAGGGTTAGGGTTATGGTTTGGGTTAGGTTTATGTTTAGGTTTAGGGTTAGCGTAATTTTAAGGGTTATGGTTAGGGTTAGGTTTAGGGAAAGTGTAAGGGTTAAGTTTAGGATTAGGGTTAGGGTTAGGGTTAGGGTTAGGGTTATGGCTAGGGTTAGGGTAAGGATAAGGGTAAGGTTTAAGGTTAGGGCTGGGTTAAGGTTACGGTTAGGGTTAAGGTTAGGGTTAGGGATAGGGTTAGGGTTAGGTTTAGGGTTAGGGTTAGGGTAAGGGTAAGGGTAAGGGTTAGGTTTAGGGTTAGGTTTACGGTTAGGGTTAGGCTTAGGGTTAGGGTTAGGGTAAGGGTAAGAGTTAGGGTTAAGATTAGGTTTAGGGTTAGGGTAAGGGTTAGGGGTAGGTAAGGGTTGGGGTTAGGTTTAGGGTTAGGTTAGGGTTAGGTTTAGGGTTGGGGTTAAGTTTAGGGTTAGGGTTAGGGTAAGGGTAAGGGTTAGGGTTAGGTTTAGGGTTATGGTTATGTTTAGGGTTACTGTTAGGGTTAGGGTTAGTGTATGGGTATGTGTTAGGGTTAGGGTTAGGGTTAGGTTAGGGTTACGGTCAGCGTTAGGGTAAGAGTAAGGGATAGGGATAGGGTTAGGGTTAAGGTAAGGGTAAGGGTTAGGGTTAGGGTTAGGGTTAGGGTTATGTTTAGGGTAAGGGTTAGGTGTAGAGTTAGGTTGAGGGTTAGGGTAAGGGTAAGTGTTAGGGTTAGGGTTAGGGTTAGTGTTAGGACAAGGCTAAAGGTTAGGGTTAGGGTTAGGGTTAGTGTTAGGATAGGGGTAAGGCTTAGGGTTAGTGTTAGGGTTAGGGTTAGGGTTAGTGTTAGGTTTAGGGTTAGGGTCAGGGTAAGGGTTAGTGATAGGATTAGGGTTAGGGTTAAGGTTAGGGTTAGGGTTAGGGATAGGTTTAGGGTTATGGTTAGGATAAGGGTTAGGATTAGGGACTAGGTTTAGGATTAGGGTTACGATAATGTTAAGGGTTAGGGTTAAGTTTAGCGTTATGTTTAATGTTGGGGTTAGGGTTAGGTTTAGGGTTAGGGTAAGAGTAAGTGTTAGGGTTAGGGTTAGGGTAGTGTTAGGTTTAGGGTTAGGGTCAGGGTAAGGGTTAGTGATAGGGTTAAGGTTAGGGTTAAGGTTAGGGTTAGCGTTAGGGATAGGTTTAGGGTTAGGGTTAGGATAAGGGTAAGGGTTAGAGTTAGGGTTAGGTTTAGGTTTAGGAAAAGTGTAAGGTTAGGGTTAGGGTTAGGGGTTCGGTTAGGGTTAGGGTTAGGTTTAGGGTTGTGGTTAGGTTAATGGTAAGGGTTAGGGTTAGGGTTAGTGTTATGTTTAGAGTTCTGGTTTGGTTAAAGGTAAGGGTTAGGTTTAGGGTTAGGGTTAAGGTTAGGGTTAGGGTTAGGTTTAGGGTAAGGTTTAGGGTTAGGGTTAGGGTTAGGGTAAGTGTTAGGGTTAGTGTTAGGCTTTGGGGTAGGGTTAGAGTTAGGTTTAGGGTTAGGGTAAGGGTAAAGGTTTATGGTTAGGGTTAGGGTTAAGTTAAGGTTAGTATTAGGGGTTAGGTTTAGGATTAGGTTTAGGGTAAGGTAGGGTTAGGGTTAGTTTTAGGGTTACGGTTAGGATTAGGGTTAGGGTTAGGGTTAGGGTTAGGGTAAGGATTAGGTTTAGGTTTAGGGTAAGGGTTAAGGTTAGGCTTAGCGTTAGGGTTATGAAAAGTGGAAGGGTTAGTGTTAGGGTTAGGGTTAGGGTTAGGGGTTAGGGTTAGGGTAAGGGTTAGGTTTAGGGTTAGGGTTAGGGTAATATTAATGGTTAGGGTTAGGGTTATTTTTAGGGTTAGGGTTAGTGTTAGGTTTAGGGTAAGGGTTAGGGTTAGGATTAGGGTTAGGTTAAGGGTTAGGGTTAGGGGTTAGGGTTAGTGTTAGTGTAGGGTAAGGATAAGTGTTAGGTTTAGGGTTAGAGTTAGGTTAAGGGTTAGGCTTAGGCTTAGTGTTTGGATAAGGGTAAGGGTTAGGTTTAGGGTTAAGGTTAGGGTTAGGTTAAGGGTTAGGGTTAGAGTAAGGGTAAGTGTTATGGTTAGGGTTAGGGTTAGTGTTAGGATAAGGGTAAGGGTTAGGGTTAGGGTTAGAGTTAGGGTTAGGGGTTAGGGTTAGGTTTAGGTTTAGGGTTAGGCTAATGGTAAGGGTTAGGGTTAGGGGTAAGGTAAGGGTTAGGGTTAGGTTTAGGGTTAGGGTTAGGGTAGTGTAAGTGTTAGGGTTAGGGTTAGGGTTAGGGTAAATGTTAGGGTAAGGTTAGGGTTACGTTTATGGTTGGGGTTAAGGTTAGGGTTAGGGTAGGTTAAGGGTAAAGGTTAGGGTTAGGATTAGGGTAAGGGTAAGGGTTAGGGTTACGCTTAGGGTTAGGGTTAGGGGTTAGGTTTAGTGTTAGGTTTAAGGGTAGGTTTAGGCTTAGGGGTAGGGTAAGGGTAAGGGTTAGGGTTAGGGTTATTGTTAGGTTCAGGGTTAGGGTTAGTGTAAGGGTAATGGTTAGGGTTAGGGTTAGGGTTAAGGTTATGGTTAGGGTTAGGGTTTGGTTAAGGTTAGGTTTAGGGTTAGGGTTAAGGTAAGGGTTAGGGTTAGGGTTAGGTTTAGGAAAAGGGTAAGGGTTAGTGTTAGGGTTAGGGTTAGGGTTAGGGTAAGGTTTAGGGTTAGGGTTAGGGTAAGGTTAGGGTAAGGGTTAGGGTTAGGGTTAGGTTTATGTTTAGGAAAAGTGTAAGGTTAGGGTTAGGGTTAGGGGTTCGGATAGGGTTAGGGTTAGGTTTAGGGTTGTGGTTAGGGTAATGGTAAGGTTTAGGGTTAGGGTTAGGGTTATGTTTAGGGAGGTTTAGGGTTAGGGTTAGGGTTATGTTTAGGGTTCTGGTTAGGTTAAAGCTAAGGGTTAGTTTAGGGTTAGGGTTAAGGTTAGGGTTAGGGTTAGGGTTAGGGTAAGGTTTAGGGTTAGGGTTAGGGTTAGGTTAAGTGTTAGGTTTAGTGTTAGGGTTTGGGGTAGGGTTAGAGTTAGGTTTATGGTTAGGGTAAGGGTAAAGTCTATGGTTATGGTTAGGGTTAGGTTAAGGTTAGGGTTAGGGGTTAGGTTTAGGATTAGGTTGAGGGTAAGATTAGGGTTAGGGTTAGTTTTAGGGTTATGGTTAGGATTAGGGTTAGGGTTAGGGTTAGGGTAAGGATTAGGTTTAGGTTTAGGGTAAGGGTTAGGGTTAGGCTTAGGGTTAGGGTTAGGAAAAGTGGAAGGGTTTGTGTTAGGGTTAGGGTTAGGGTTAGGGGTTAGGGTTAGGGTTAGGGTAAGGGTTAGGTTTTAGGGTTAGGGTTAGAGTAATGGTAATGGTTAGGGTTAGGGTTATTTTTAGGGTTAGGGTTAGTGTTAGGGTTAGGGTAAGTGTTGGGTTAGGATTAGGGTTAGGTTAAGGGTTAGGGTTAGGGGTTAGGGTTAGGGTTAGGGTAGGGTAAGGATAAGTGTTAGGTTTAGGGTTACGGTTAGGTTAAGGGTTAGTCTTAGGGTTAGTGTTTGGATAAGGGTAAGGGTTAGGTTTAGGGTTAGGGTTAGGGTTAGGTTAAGGGTTAGGGTTAGGGTAAGGGTTAGGTTTAGGGTTAGGGTTAGGGTTAGGTTAAGGGTTAGGGTTAGGGTAAGGGTAAGTGTTAGGGTTAGGGTTAGGGTTAGTGTTAGGATAAGGGTAAGGGTTAGGGTTAGGGTTAGAGTTAGGGTTAGGGGTTAGGGTTAGGGTTTAGGTTTAGGGTTAGGGTTAGGGTAATGGTAAGGGTTAGGGTTAGTGTTAGGGTTAAGGTTAGGGTTAGGGTTAGGTTTAGGTTTAGGGTTAGGGTAGTGTAAGTGTTAGGGTTAGGGTTAGGGTTAGGGTGTTAGGGTAAGGTTAGGATTACGTTTTGGTTGGGGTTAAGGTTAGGGTTAGGGTAGGTTAAGGGTAAAGGTTAGGGTTAGGATTAGGGTAAGGGTAAGGGTTAGGGTTACGGTTAGGGTTAAGGTTATGGTTAGGGTTAGGGTTTGGGTTAAGGTTAGGTTTAGGGTTAGGGTTAGGGTAAGGGTTAGGGTTAGGGTTAGGTTTAGGAAAAGGGTAAGGGTTAGTGTTAGGGTTAGGGTTAGGGTTAGGGTAAGGTTTAGGGTTAGGGTTAGGGTAAGGTTAGGGTAAGGGTTAGGGTTAGGGTTAGGTTTATGTTTAGGAAAAGTGTAAGGTTAGGGTTAGGGTTAGGGGTTCGGATAGGGTTAGGGTTAGGTTTAGGGTTGTGGTTAGGGTAATGGTAAGGTTTAGGGTTAGGGTTAGGGTTATGTTTAGGGTTCTGGTTAGGTTAAAGCTAAGGGTTAGGTTTAGGGTTAGGGTTAAGGTTAGGGTTAGGGTTAGGGTTAGGGTAAGGTTTAGGGTTAGGGTTAGGGTTAGGTTAAGTGTTAGGTTTAGTGTTAGGGTTTGGGGTAGGGTTAGAGTTAGGTTTATGGTTAGGGTAAGGGTAAAGTCTATGGTTATGGTTAGGGTTAGGTTAAGGTTAGGGTTAGGGGTTAGGTTTAGGATTAGGTTGAGGGTAAGATTAGGGTTAGGGTTAGTTTTAGGGTTATGGTTAGGATTAGGGTTAGGGTTAGGGTTAGGGTAAGGATTAGGTTTAGGTTTAGGGTAAGGGTTAGGGTTAGGCTTAGGGTTAGGGTTAGGAAAAGTGGAAGGGTTAGTGTTAGTGTTAGGGTTAGGGTTAGGGGTTAGGGTTAGGGTTAGGGTAAGGGTTAGGTTTAGGGTTAGGGTTAGAGTAATGGTAATGGTTAGGGTTAGGGTTATTTTTAGGGTTAGGGTTAGTGTTAGGGTTAGGGTAAGTGTTAGGGTTAGGATAAGGGTTAGGTTAAGGGTTAGGGTTAGGGGTTAGGGTTAGGGTTAGGGTAGGGTAAGGATAAGTGTTAGGTTTAGGGTTACGGTTAGGTTAAGGGTTAGTCTTAGGGTTAGTGTTTGGATAAGGGTAAGGGTTAGGTTTAGGGTTAGGGTTAGGGTTAGGTTAAGGGTTAGGGTTAGGGTAAGGGTTAGGTTTAGGGTTAGGGTTAGGGTTAGGTTAAGGGTTAGGGTTAGGGTAAGGGTAAGTGTTAGGGTTAGGGTTAGGGTTAGTGTTAGGATAAGGGTAAGGGTTAGGGTTAGGGTTAGAGTTAGGGTTAGGGGTTAGGGTTAGGTTTAGGTTTAGGGTTAGGGTTAGGGTAATGGTAAGGGTTAGGGTTAGTGTTAGGGTTAAGGTTAGGGTTAGGGTTAGGTTTAGGTTTAGGGTTAGGGTAGTGTAAGTGTTAGGGTTAGGGTTAGGGTTAGGGTGTTAGGGTAAGGTTAGGGTTACGTTTATGGTTGGGGTTAAGGTTAGGGTTAGGGTAGGTTAAGGGTAAAGGTTAGGGTTAGGATTAGGGTAAGGGTAAGGGTTAGGGTTACGGTTAGGGTTAGGGTTAGGGGTTAGGTTTAGTGTTAGGTTTAAGGGTAGGTTTAGGCTTAGGGGTAGGGTAAGGGTAAGGGTTAGGGTTAGGGTTATTGTTAGGTTCAGGGTTAGGGTTAGTGTAAGGGTAATGGTTAGGGTTAGGGTTAGGGTTAAGGTTATGGTTAGGGTTAGGGTTTGGGTTAAGGTTAGAATTAGGGTTAGGGTTAGGGTAAGGGTTAGGGTTAGGGTTAGGTTTAGGAAAAGGGTAAGGGTTAGTGTTAGGGTTAGGGTTAGGGTTAGGGTAAGGTTTAGGGTTAGGGTTAGGGTAAGGTTAGGGTTAGGGTTATGGTTATGGTTAGGTTTATGTTTATGTTTAGGAAAAGTGTAAGGTTAGGTTTAGGGTTAGGGTAAGGTTTAGGGTTAGGGTTAGGGTTATGTTTAGGGCTAGGGTTATGGCTAGGGTTATGGTAAGGATAAGGGTAAGGTTTAAGGTTAGGGCTGGGTTAGGGTTACAGTTACGGTTAACGTTAGGGTTAGGGTTATTGTTAGGGTTACTGTTAGCATAAGGGTAAGGGTTAGGGTTAGGGTTAGGGTTAGGGTTGGGTAAGGGTTAGGGTTAGGGTTAGGTTTAGGGTTAGGTTTCAGATTAGGGTTAGGGTAAGGATAAGCATTAGGGTTAGGTTTAGGGTTAGTGTTAGGTTTAGGGTTAGGGTAAGGGTTAGGGTTATTGTTAGGGTAAGGGTTAGGGTTAGTGTTAGGGTTTGGGTTAGGGTTAGAGTTAGGTTTAGGTTTAGGGTAAGGGTAAAGGTTATGGTTAGGGTTAGGGTTAGGATAAGGGTTAGGGTTAGGGGTTAGGTTTAGGATTAGGGTTACGGTAATGTTAAGGGTTAGGGTTAAGTTTACGGTTAGGTTTAGGGTTGGGGTTAAGGTTAGGGTTAGGGTTAGGGTAAGGGTGAGGGTTAGGTTTAGGGTTAGGGTTAGGGTTATGTTTAGTGTTACGGTTAGGGTTAGGGTTAGGGTTAGTGTAAGGGTATGTGTTAGGGTTAGGGATAGGGTTAAGGTTAGGGTTAGTTTTAGCGTTAGGGTAAGGGTAAGGGATAAGTTTAGGGTTAGGGTTAAGGTAAGGGTAAGGGTTAGGGTTACGGTTAGGTTTATGGTTAGGTAAGGGTTAGGTTTAGGGTTAGGTTTAGGGTTAGGGTAAGGGTAAGTGTTAGGGTTAGGGTTAGGGTTAGGGTTAGCATAAGGGTAAGGGTTAGGGTTAGGGTTAGGGTTTGGGTTTGGGTAAGGGTTAGGGTTAGGGTTAGGTTTAGGGTTAGGGTAACGGTAAGTGTTAGTGTTAGGGTTAGGGTTAGGTTTAGGGTTAGGTTTCAGTTTAGGGATAGGGTATGGGTAAGCGTTAGGGTTATAGTTAGGGTTAGGGTTGGTGTTAGGTTTAGGGTTTGGGCAAGGGTTAGGGTTAGGGTTAGTGTAAGGGTTAGGGTTAGTGTTACGGTTTGGGTTAGGGTTAGAGTTAGGTTTAGGGTTAGGGTAAGGGTAAAGGTTATGGTTAGGTTTAGGGTTAGGTTAAGGGTTAGGGTTAGGGGTTAGGTTTAGGATTAGGGTTACGGTAATGTTAAGGGTTAGGGTTAAGTTTAGGGTTAGGTTTAGGGTTGGGGTTCAATTTAGGGTTAGGGTTAGGGTAAGGGTGAGGGTTAGGTTTAGGGTTAGGGTTATGTTTAGGGTTACGGTTAGGGTTAGGGGTTAGGGTTAGGGTAAGGGTTAGGGTAAGGGTTAGGGTTAAGGTTAGGTTAAGGGTTAGGGTTAGGGTTAGGGTCAGGGTTAGGGAAAGGGTAAGTGTTAGGGTTAGGGTTAGGGTTAGGGTAAGTGTTAGGGTTAGGGTTACGGTTAGGTTTAGGGTTAGGGGTTAGTGTTAGGGTTAGGGTTATGGTTATGTTTAGGGTTACTGTTAGGGTTAGGGTTAGGGTTAGGTTAGGGTTATGGTCAGCATTAGGGTAAGGGTAAGGGATAGGGATAGGGTTAGGGTTAAGGTAAGGGTAAGGGTTAGGGTTAGGGTTAGGGTTATATTTAGGGTAAGGGTTAGGTGTAGGGTTAGGTTGAGGGTTAGGGTAAGGGTAAGTGTTAGGGTTAGGGTTAGGGTTAGTGTTAGGATAAGGTTAAAGGTTAGGGTTAGGTTTAGGGTTAGGGTTAGGGTAAGGGTTAGGGTTAGGGTTAGGTTTAGGGTTAGGGTAAGGGTAAATGTTAGGGTTAGGGTTAGGGTTAGTGTTAGGATAGGGGTAAGGATTAGGGTTATTGTTAGGGTTAGGTTTAGTGGTTAAGGTTTGGGTTAGGGTTAGGGTTAGGGTTAGTGTTAGAGTAAGGTTAATTGTTAGGGTTAGGGTTAGATTTAGGGTTAGGTTTCAGGTTAGGGTTATGGTAAGGATAAGCATTAGGGTTAGGGTTAGGGTTAGTGTTAGGTTTAGGGTTAGGGTAAGGGTTAGGGTTATTGTTAGGGTAAGGGTTAGGGTTTGTGTTAGGGTTTGGGTTAGGGTTAGAGTTAGTTTTAGGTATAGGGTAAGGGTAAAGGTTATGGTTAGGGTTAGGGTTAGGATAAGGGTTAGGGTTAGGGGTTAGGGTTACGGTAATGTTAAGGGTTAGGGTTAAGTTTAGGGTTAGGTTTAGGGTTGGGGATAAGGTTAGGGTTAGGGTTAGGGTAAGGGTGAGGGTTAATTTTAGGGTTAGGGTTATGTTTAGGGTTACGGTTAGGGTTAGGGTTAGGGTTAATGTAAGGGTATGTGTTATGGTTAGGGATAGGGTTAAGGTTAGGGTTAGGGTTAGCGTTAGGGTAAGGGTAAGGGATAAGGTTAGGGTTAGGGTTAAGGTAAGGGTAAGTGTTAGGGTTACGGTTAGGTTTATGGTTAGGTAAGGGTTAGGTTTAGGGTTAGGTTTAGGGTTAGGGTAAGGGTAAGTTTTAGGGTTAGGGTTAGGGTTAGGGTTAGCATAAGGGTTAGGGTTAGGTTTAGGCTTAGGTTTCAGTTTAGGGATAGGGTATGGGTAAGCGTTAGGGTTATAGTTAGGGTTAGGGTTAGTGTTAGGTTTAGGGTTTGGGCAAGGGTAGGGTTAGGGTTAGTGTAAGGGTTAGGGTTAGTGTTACGGTTTGGGTTAGGGTTAGAGTTAGGGTTTTTAGGGTTAGGGTAAGGGTAAAGGTTATGGTTAGGGTTAGGGTTAGGTTAAGGGTTAGGGTTAGGGGTTAGGATTAGGATTAGGGTTACGGTAATGTTAAGGGTTAGGGTTAAGTTTAGGGTTAGGTTTAGGGTTGTGGTTCAAGTTAGGGTTAGGGTTAGGGTAAGGGTGAGGGTTAGGTTTAGGGTTAGGGTTATGTTTAGGGTTATGGTTAGGGTTAGGGGTTAGGGTTAGGGTTAGGGTTAGGGTTAGGGTAAGGGTTAGGGTTAAGGTTAGGTTAAGGTTTAGGGTTAGGGTTAGGGTTAAGGTTAGGGAAAGGGTAAGTGTTAGGGTTAGGGTTAGGGTTAGGGTAAGGGTTAGGGTTAGGTTTAGGGTTAGGGTTAAGGTAAGGGTAAGTGTTAAGCTTAGGGTTAGGGTTAGGGTAAGTGTTAGGGTAAGGGTTAGGGTTAGGTTTAGGTGTGGGGTTATGTTAGGGTTAGGGTTAGGGTAAGGGTAAGGGTTAGGGTTTGGGTTAGGGTTAGGGTTAGGGTAAGTGTTAGGGTTAGGGTTAGGTTAAGGGTAAGGGTTAGGGTTAGGGTTAGGATTAGGGTTAGGGTTTAGTGTTAGGGTTAGGGTTAGGGTTATGTTTAGGGTTAAGGTTAGGGTAAGGGTAAGGGTTCATGTTAGGGTTAGGGTTAGGTTTAGGGTTTGGGTTAGGGTAAGGCTAAGGGTTAGGTTTAAGGTTAGGTTAAGGTTAGGGTTAGGGTTAGGGTTATGGTTTGGGTTAGGGTTATGTTTAGGGTTAGGTTTAGCGTAATTGTAAGGGTTAGGGTTAGGGTTAGGTTTAGGGAAAGTGTAAGGGCTAAGTTTAGTGTTAGGGTTAGGTTTAGGTTTAGGGATATGGCTAGGGTTAGGGTAAGGATAAGGGTAAGGTTTAAGGTTAGGGCTGGGTTAGGGTTACGGTTAGGGTTAAGGTTAGGGTTAGGGATAGGGTTAGGGTTAGGTTTAGGGTTAGGGTTAGGGTAAAGGTAAGGGTAAGGGTTAGGTTTAGGGTTAGGTTTACGGTTAGGGTTAGGCTTAGGGTTAGGGTTAGGGTAAGGGTAAGAGTTAGGGTTAAGATTAGGTTTAGGGTTAGGGTAAGGGGTAGGGGTAGGTAAGGGTTTAGGATTAGGTTTAGTGTTAGGGTTAGGTTTAGGGATGGGGTTAAGTTTAGGGTTAGGGTTAGGGTAAGGGTAAGGGTTAGGGTTAGGTTTAGGGTTATGGTTATGTTTAGGGTTACTGTTAGGGTTAGGGTTAGGGTTAGTGTAAGATATGTGTTAGGGTTAGGGTTAGGGTTAGGTTAGGGTTACGGTAAGCGTTAGGGTAAGGGTAAGGGATAGGGATAGGGTTAGGGTTAAGGTAAGGATAAGGGTTAGGGTTAGAGTTAGGGTTATATTTAGGGTAAGGGTTACGTGTAGGGTTAGGTTGAGGGTTAGAGTAAGGGTAAGTGTTAGGGTTAGGGTTAGGGTTAGTGTTAGGATAAGGGTAAAGGTTAGGGTTAGGGTTAAGGTTAGGGTTAGGGTAAAGGTTAGGATTAGGGTTAGGTTTAGGGTTAGGGTAATGGTAAGTGTTAGAGTTAGGGTTAGGGTTAGTGTTAGGATAGGGGTAATGCTTAGGGTTATTGTTAGGGTTAGGGTTAGTGGTTAGGGTTTGGGTTAGGGTTAGGGTTAGGGTTAGTGTTAGAGTAAGGGTAATTGTTAGGGTTAGGGTTAGGGTTAGTGTTAGGTTTAGGGTTAGAGTCAGGGTAAGGGTTAGTGATAGGGTTAGGGTTAGGGTTAAGGTTAGGTTTAGGGTTAGGGATAGGTTTAGGGTTAGGGTTAGGATAAGGGTAAGGGTTAGGGTTAGGGTTAGGTTTAGGGTTAGGAAAAGTGAAAGGGTTAGGGTCAGGGTTAGGGTAAGGGGTTACGGTTAGGGTTAGGGTTAGGTTTAGGGTTGTGGTTAAGGTAATGGTAAGGGTTAGGGTTAGGGTTAGTGTTAGGTTTAGGTTCTGGTTAGGTTAAAGCTAAGGGTTAGGTTTAGGGTTAGGGTAAAGGTTAGGGTTAGGGTTAAGGTTAGGGGTTAGGGTTAGGGTTAGGGTTAGGTTTAGGGTTGTGGTTATGGTAATGGTAAAGTTTAGGGTTAGGGTTAGTGTTAGCATAGGGGTAAGGGTTAGGGTTAGGTTTAGGGTTAGGGTTTGGGTAAGGTTAGGGTTAGGGTTAGGTTTAGGGTTAGGGTAACGGTAAGTGTTAGTGTTAGGGTTAGGGTTAGGTTTAGGGTTAGGTTTAGGGTTAGAGTTTGGGTTAGGGTTAGGGTTAGGGTTAGGTTAGGGTTACGGTCAGCATTAGGGTAAGGGTAAGGGATAGGGTTAGGGTTAGGGTTAAGGTAAGGGTAAGGGTTAGGGTTAGGGTTAGGGTTATATTTAGGGTAAGGGTTAGGTGTAGGGTTAGGTTGAGGGTTAGGGTAAGGGTAAGTGTTAGGGTTAGGGTTAGTGTTAGGATAAGGGTAAAGGTTAGGGTTAGGGTTAGGGTTAGGGTTAGGGTAAGGGTTAGGGTTAGGGTTAGGTTTAGGATTAGAGTAAGGGTAAGTGTTAGGGTTAGGGTTAGGGTTAGTGTTAGGATAGGGGTAAGGCTTAGGGTTATTGTTAGGGTTAGGGTTAGTGGTTAGGGTATGGGTTAGGGTTAGGGTTAGGGTTAGTGTTAGAGTAAGGATAATTGTTAGGGTTAGGGTTAGGGTTAAGGTTAGGTTTAGGGTTAGGGTCAGGGTAAGGGTTAGTGATAGGGTTAGGGTTAGGGTTAAGGTTAGGTTTAGGGTTAGGGATAGGTTTAGGGTTAGGGTTAGAATAAGGGTAAGGGTTAGGGTTAGGGTTAGGTTTAGGGTTAGGAAAAGTGTAAGGGTTAGGGTCAGGGTTAGGGTTAGGGGTTAGGGTTAGGGTTAGGGTTAGGTTTAGGGTTGTGGTTAGGGTAATGGTAAGGGTTAGCGTTAGGCTTAGGGTTAGGTTTATGTTTAGGGTTATGGTTAGGGTTAGGGATAGGGTTAAGGTTAGGGTTAGGGTTAGTGTTAGGGTAAGGCTAAGGGATTAGGTTAGGGTTAGGGTTAAGGTAAGGGTAAAGTTAGGGTTAGGGTTAGGGTTATGTTTAGGGTAAGGGTTAGGTTTAGGTTTAGGTTTAGGGTTAGGGTAAGGGTAAGTGTTAGGGTTAGGGTTAGGGTTAAGGTTAGTGTTAGGATAAGGGTAAGGGTTAGGGTTAGGTTTAGTGTTAGGGTTATGTTAAGGGTTAGGGTTAGGATTAGGTTTAGGGTTAGAATAAGGGTAAGTGTTTGGGTTAGGGTTAGGGTTAGTGTTAGGATAAGAGTAAGGGTTAGGTTTAGGGTTAGGGTTAGGGTTCAGGGTTAGTGTTAGGTTTAGGGTTAGGTTTAGGGTTAGAGTAAGGGTAAGGGTAAGGCTTAGGGTTAGGGTTAGGGTTAGTGTTAGGTTTAGGGTTAGGGTAAGGGTGAGGGATAGGGTTAGGGTAAAAGTATGTGTCAGGGTTAGGGTTAGGGTTAGGTTTAGGGTTAGGATTAGGTTAAGGGTAAGGGTTAGGGTAAGGGTTTGGGTTAGGGTTAGGAAAAGTGGTAGGGTCAGTGTTAAGGTTAGGGTTAGCGTTAGGGGTTAGGGTTAGGATTATTGTTAGGTTCAGGGTTAGGGTTAGTGTAAGGGTAATGGTTAGGGTTAGGGTTAGGGTTAGGGTTAAGGTTATGGGTAGGGTTAGTGTTTGTGTTAAGGTTAGGTTTAGAGTTAGGGTTAGGGTAAGGGTTAGGGTTAGGGTTAGGTTTAGGAAAAGGCTAAGGGTTAGGGTTAGGGTTAGGGTAAGGTTTAGGGTTAGGGTGAGGGTAAGGTTAAGGGTTAGGTTTATGGTTAGCATTAAGGTTAGGGTTAGGGTGAGGGTAAGGGTAAGGGTTAGGGTTAGAGTTTGGGTTAGTGTACGGGTAAGGGTTAGAGTTAGGGTTAGAGTTACAGTTAAGATGAGGGTTAGGGTTAGGGTAACGGTAAGTGTTAGGGTTAGGGTTAGGGGGAGGGTTAGGTTTAGAGTAAGGGTTAGGGTTAGGTTTAGGGTTAGGTTTACGGTAACGGTTAGGGTTAGGGTAAGGGTAGGGTTAGGGTTAAGGTTAGGGTTAGAGTAAGGATTAGCGTTAGGTTAGGGTAAGGGTAAGGGTTACGGTTAGGTTTAGGGTTAGGGTTAGTTAAGGGTAAGGGTTAAGTTTAGGGTTTGGGTTAGGTTTAGGTTTAGGGTTATGGTTAGGGTTAGGGTAAGGATAAGGGTTAGGGTTAAGGTTAGGGTTAGTGTTAGGTTTAGGGTTAGGGTTAAGGTTAGGGTTAGGGTTAGGGTAAGGGTAAGGGTTAGGTTTAGGTTAGGGTTAGGGTTAGGGTAAGGGTAAGGTTAAGGGTTAGGGTTAGGTTTAGGGTTAGGGTTAGGGTTAGGGTAAGTGTTAGGTTTAGGGTTAGGGTTAGGGAAAGGGTAAGTGTTAGGGTTAGGTTTAGTCTTAGGGTAAGGGTAAGTGTTAGTGTTTGGGATAGGGTTAGTGTTAGGATAAGGGTAGAGTTAGGGTTACGGTTAGGGATGGTGTTAGGGTTAGCGTTAAGGTTAGGGTTAGGGTTAGGTTTAGGGTTATGATAAGAGTAAGGGTTAGGGCTAGGGTTAGGGTTAGGGTTAGGAAAAGTGTAAGGGTTAGGGTTAGGGTTAGGGTTAGGTTTCGGGGTTAATGTTAGGTTTAAGGTTAGGGTTAGGGTTAGGTTTTGTGTTAGGGTTAGGGTAATGGTAAGGGTTAGGTTTAGGGTTAGGGTTAGGGTTAGTGTTAGGTTTAGGGTTCGTGTTACGGTATGGGGAAGTGTTAGGGTTAGGGTTAGGGTTAAAATTAGGTTTAGGGTTAGGGTTAGGGTAAGGGTTAGGGTTAGGGTTAGGGTAAGGGTTAGGGTTAGTGTTAGGGTTTGGGTTAGGGTTAGAGTTAGGTTTAGGGGTAGGGTAAGGGTAAGGTTTATGGTTAGGGTTAGGGTTATGTTAAGGGTTAGGGTTAGGGGTTAGGGTTAGGATTAGGGTTAGGGTTAGGGTAAGGGTTAGGGTTAAGGTTAGGTTAAGGGTTAGGGTTACGGTTAGGGTTAGGGAAAGGGTAAGTGTTAGGGTTAGGGTTAGGGTTAGTGTAAGGGTTAGGGTTAGGGTTAAGGTAAGGGTAAGTGTTAGGCTTAGTGTTAGGGTTAGGGTAAGTGTTAGGGTAAGGGTTAGGTTTAGGGTTAGGGTAACGGTAAGTGTTAGTGTTAGTGTTAGAGTTAGGTTTAGGGTTAGGTTTCAGTTTAGGGATAGGGTATGGGTAAGCGTTAGGGTTATAGTTAGGGCTAGGGTTAGTGTTAGGTTTAGGCTTTGGGTAAGGGTTAGGGTTAGAGTTAGTGTAAGGGTTGGGGTTAGTGTTACGGTTTGGGTTAGGGTTAGAGTTAGGTTTAGGGTTAAGGTAAGGGTAAAGTTTATGGTTAGGGTTAGGGTTAGGTTAAGGGTTAGGGTTAGGGGTTAGGTTTAGGATTAGGGTTAAGGTATTGTTAAGGGTTAGGGTTAAGTTTAGGGTTAGGTTTAGGGTTGGGGTTCAAGTTAGGGTTAGGGTTAGGGTAAGGGTGAGGGTTAGGTTAGGGTTAGGGTTAAGGTTAGGTTAAGGGTTAGGGTTAGGGTTAGGGAAAGGGTAAGTGTTAGGGTTAGGGTTAGGGTTAGGGTAAGGGTTAGGTTTAGTGTTAGGGTTAGGGTTAAGGTAAGGGTAAGTGTTAGGCTTAGGGTTAGGGTTAGGGTAAGTGTTAGGGTAAGGGTTAGGGTTAGGTTTAGGTTTGGGGTTATGTTAGGGTTAGGGTTAGGTTAAGGGTAAGGGTTAGGGTTTGGGTTAGGGTTAGGGTTAGGGTAAGTGTTAGGGTTAGGGTTAGGGTAAGTGTAAGGGTTAGGGTTACGATTAGTTTTAGGGTTAGGGTTTAGTGTTAGGGTTAGGGTTAGGGTTATGTTTAGGGTTAAGGTTAGGGTAAGGGTAAGGGTTCGTGTTAGGGTTAAGGTTAGGTTTAGGGTTTGGGTTAGGGTAAGGGTAAGGGTTAGGGTTAAGGTTAGATTAAGGTTAGGGTTAGGGTTATGGTTTGGGTTAGGGTTATGTTTAGGGTTAGGGTTAGCGTAATTGTGATTCTTAGGGTTAGGGTTAGGTTTAGGGAAAGTGTAAGGGCTAAGTTTAGGGTTAGGGTTAGGTTTAGGTTTAGGGTTATGGCTAGGGTTAGGGTAAGGATAAGGGTAAGGTTTAAGGTTAGGGCTGGGTTAGGGTTACGCTTAGGGTTAAGGTTAGGGTTACGGATAGGGTTAGGGTTAGGTTTAGGGTTAGTGTCAGGGTAAGGGTAAGGGTAAGGGTTAGGTTTAGGGTTAGGTTTACGGTTAGGGTTAGGCTTAGGGTTAGGGTTAGGGTAAGGGTAAGAGTTAGGGTTAAGATTAGGTTTAGGGTTAGGGTAAGGGTTAGGGGTAGGTAAGGGTTAGGGTTAGGTTTAGTGTTAGGGTTAGGGTTAGGTTTAGGGTTGGGGTTAAGTTTAAGGTTAGGGTTAGGGTAAGGGTAAGGGTTAGGCTTAGGTTTAGGGTTATGGTTATGTTTAGGGTTACTGTTTGGGTTAGGGTTAGGGTTAGTGTAAGGTTATGTGTTAGGGTTAGGGTTAGGGTTAGGTTAGGGTTACGGTCAGCGTTAGGGTAAGGGTAAGGGATAGCGATAGGATTAGGGTTAAGGTAAGGGTAAGGGTTAGGGTTAGGGTTAGGGTTATATTTAGGGTAAGGGTTAGGTGTAGGGTTAGGTTGAGGGTTAGGGTAAGGGTAAGTGTTAGGGTTAGGGTTAGGGTTAGGATTAGGATAAGGGTAAAGGTTAGGGTTAGGGTTAGGGTTAGGGTAAGGGTTAGGGTTAGGGTTAGGTTTAGGGTTAGGGTAAGGGTAAGTGTTAGGGTTAGGGTTAGGGTTAGTGTTAGGATAGGGGTAAGGCTTAGGGTTATTGTTAGGGTTAGGGTTAGGGGTTAGGGTTGGGGTTAGGGTTAGGGTTAGGGTTAGTGTAAGAGTAAGGGTAATTTTTAGGGTTAGGATTAGGGTTAGGGTTAGTGTTAGGTTTAGGGTTAGGGTCAGGGTAAGGGTTAGTGATAGGGTTAGGTTTAGGGTTAAGGTTAGGATTAGGGTTAGGGATAGGTTTAGGGTTAGGGTTAGGATAAGGGTAAGGGTTAGGGTTAGGGTTAGGTTTAGGGTTAGGAAAAGTGTAAGGGTTAGGGTCAGGGTTAGGGTTAGCGGTTAGGATTAGTGTTAGGGTTAGGTTTAGGGTTGTGGTTAGGGTAATGGTAGGGGTTAGGGTTAGGGTTAGTGTTAGGTTTAGGGTTCTGGTTAGGTTAAAGCTAAGGGTTAGGTTTAGGCTTAGGGTTAAGGTAAGGGTTAGGGTTAGGGTTAGGGATTACTGTTAGGGTTAGGGTTAGGTTTAGGGTTGTGGTTAGAGTAATGGTAAGGGTTAGGGTTAGGGTTAGTGTTAGGTTTAGGGTTCTGGTTAGGTTAAAGCTAATGGGTTATGTTTAGGGTTAGGGTTAAGGTTAGGCTTAGGGTTAGGGTTAGGGTAAGGTTTAGGGTTAGGGTTAGGGTTAGGGTAAGTGTTAGGGTTAGTGTTAGTGTTTGGGTTAGGGTTAGAGTTAGGTTTAGGGTTAGGGTAAGGGTAAAGTTTATGGCTGGGTTAGGGTTAGGTTAAGGTTAGGGTTAGGGGTTAGGATTAGGATTAGGTTTAGGGTAAGGTTAGGGTTAGGGTTAGTTTTAGGGTTACGGTTAGGATTAGGGTTAGGGTTAGGGTTAGGGTTAGGGTAAGGATTAGGTTTAGGTTTAGGGTAAGGGTTAGGGTTAGGCTTAGGGTTAGGTTTATGTTTAGGGTTACGGTTAGGGTTAGGGTTAGGGTTAAGGTTAAGGTTAGGGTTAGCGTTAGGGTAAGGCTAAGGGATTAGGTTAGGGTTAGGGTTAAGGTAAGGGTAAGGTTAGGGTTAGGGTTAGGGTTATGTTTAGGGTAAGGGTTAGGTTTAGGTTTAGGTTTACGGTTAGGGTAAGGGTAAGTGTTAGGGTTAGGGTTAGGTTTAGTGTTAGGATAAGGGTAAGGGTTAGGGTTAGGTTTAGGGTTAGGGTAAGGGTTAGGGATAGGGTTAGGATAAAAGTATGTGTCAGGTTTAGGGTTAGGGTTAGGTTTAGGGTTAGGATTAGGTTAAGGGTAAGGGTTAGGGTAAGGGTTTGGGTTAGGGTTAGGAAAAGTGGAAGGGTTAGTGTTAGGGTTAGGGGTTAGGGTTAGGATTATTGTTAGGTTCAGGGTTAGGGTTAGTGTAAGGGTAATGGTTAGGGTTAGGGTTAGGGTTAGGGTTAAGGTTATGGTTAGGGTTAGTGTTTGTGTTAACGTTAGGTTTAGGGTTAGGGTTAGGGTAAGGTTTAGGGTTAGGGTTAGGTTTAGGAAAAGGGTAAGGGTTAGGGTTAGGGTAAGGTTTAGGGTTAGGGTAAGGTTAAGGGTTAGGGTTATGGTTAGCATTAAGGTTAGGGTTAGGGTGATGGTAAGGGTAAGGGTTAGGGTTAGAGTTTGGGTTAGGGTACGGGTAAGGGTTAGGGTTAGGGTTAGAGTTACAGTTAAGATGAGGGTTAGGGTTAGGGTAAGGGTTAGGGTTAGGTTTAGGGTTAGGTTCACGGTAACGGTTAGGGTTAGGGTAAGGGAAGGGTTAGGGTTAAGGTTAGGGTTAGAGTAAGGATTAGCGTTAGGGTTAGGGTAAGGGTAAGGGTTACGGTTAGTTTTAGGGTTAGGGTTAGGTTAAGAGTAAGGGTTAGGTTTAGGGTTTGGGTTAGGTTTAGGGTTATGGTTAGGGTTAGGGTAAGGATAAGGGTTAGGGTTAAAGTTAGGGTTAGTGTTAGGGTTAGGGTTAGGGTTAAGGTTAGGGTTAGGGTTAGGGTAAGGGTAAGGGTTAGGTTTAGGTTAGGGTTAGGGTTAGGGTAAGGGTAAGGTTAAGGGTTAGGTTTAGGTTTAGGGTTAGGGTTAGGGTTAGGGTAAGTGTTAGGTTTAGGGTTAGGGTTAGGGTAAGGGTAAGTTTTTGGCTTACGGTTAGGGTTAGGGTAAGTTTTAGGGTAAGGGTAAGTGTTAGGTTTAGGTTTAGTCTTAGGGTAAGGGTAAGTGTTAGTGTTTGGGATATGGTTAGTGTTAGATAAGGGTAGAGTTAGGGTTACGGTTAGGGATGGTGTTAGGGTTAGCGTTAAGGTTAGGGTTAGGGTTAGGGTTAGGGTTAGGGTTATGATAAGGGTAAGGGTTAGGGCTAGGGTTAGGGTTAGGGCTAGGAAAAGTGTAAGGGTTAGGGTTAGGGTTAGGGTTAGGTTTAGGGGTTAGGGTTAGGTTTAGGGTTAGGGTTAGGGTTAGGTTTTGTGTTAGGGTTAGGGTAATGATAAGGGTTAGGTTTAGGGTTAGGGTTAGGGTTAGTGTTAGGTTTAGGGTTCGTGTTAGGGTATGGGGAAGTGTTAAGGTTAGGGTTAGGGTTAAGATTAGGGTTAGGGTTAGGTTAAGGTTTAGGGTTAAGGTTAGGGTAAGGGTTGGGGTTAGTGTTAGGGTTTGGGTTAGGGTTAGAGTTAGGTTTAGGGGTAGGGTAAGGGTAAGGTTTATGGTTAGGGTTACGGTTATGTTAAGGGTTAGGGTTAGGGGTTAGGGTTAGGATTAGGGTTAGGGTTAGGGTAAGGGTTAGGGTTAAGTTTAGGTTAAGGGTTAGTGTTACAGTTAGGGTTAGGGAAAGGGTAAGTGTTAGGGTTAGGGTTAGGGTTAGGGTAAGGTTTAGGTTTAGGGTTAGGGCTAGGGTTAAGGTAAGAGTAAGTGTTAGGCTTAGGGTTTGGGTTAGGGTAAGTGTTGGGGTAAGGGTTAGGGTTAGGTTTAGGTTTGGGGTTATGTTTGGATTAGGGTTAGGGTAAGGGTAAAGGTTAGGATTAGGGTTAGGGTTAGGGTAAGTGTTAGGGTTAGGGTTAGGGTAGGGGTAAGGGTTAGGGTTACGGTTAGGTTTAGGTTTAGGGGTTAGGGTTAGGGATAGGGTTAGGGTTATGTTTAGGTTTAAGGTTAGGGTAAGTGTAAGGGTTAGTTTTAGGGTTAGGGTTAGGTTTAGTGTTAGGGTTAGGGTAAGGGTAAGGGTTAGGGTTAGGGTTAAGTTAAGGTTAGGGTTAGGGTTAGGGTTAGGGTTTGGGTTAGGGTTATGTTTAGGGTTAGGGTTAGCGTAATTGTAAGGGTTAGGTTTAGGTTCAGGTTTAGGGAATGTGTAAGGGTTAGGTTTAGGGTTAGGGTTAGGGTTAGGGTTAGGGTTATGGCTAGGGTTATGGTAAGGATAAGGGTAAGGTTTAAGTTTAGGGCTGGGTTAGGGTTAGGGTTACGGTTAAAGTTAGGGTTAGGGTTAGGGTTAGGGTTACTGTTAGCATAAGGGTAAGGGTTAGGGTTAGGGTTAGGGTTAGGGTTGGGTAAGGGTTAGGGTTAGGGTTAGGTTTCGGGTTAGGTTTCGGGTTAGGGTTAGGGTAATGATAAGCTTTAGGGTTAGGGTTAGGGTTAGGGTTAGGGTTAGTGTTAGGTTTAGGGTTAGGGTAAGGGTTAGGGTTAGGGTTAGGGTAAGGGTTAGGGTTAGTGTTAGGGTTTGGGTTAGGGTTAGAGTTAGGTTTAGGGTTAGGGTAAGGGTAAAGTTTATGGTTAGGGTTAGGGTTAGGATAAGGGTTAGGGTTAGGGGTTAGGTTTAGGATTAGGGTTACGGTAATGTTAAGGGTTAGGGTTAAGTTTAACGTTATGTTTAATGTTGGGGTTAAGGTTAGGGTTAGGGTTAGGGTAAGGGTGAGGGTTAGGTTTAGGGTTAGGGTTAGGGTTATGTTTAGGGTTACGGTTAGGGTTAGGGTTAGGGTTAGTGTAACGTATGTGTTAGGGTTAGGGATAGGGTTAAGGTTAGGGTTAGGGTTAGCGTTAGGGTAAGGGTAAGGGATAAGTTTAGGGTTAGGGTTAAGGTAAGGGTAAGGGTTAGCGTTACGGTTAGGTTTATGGTTAGGTAAGGGTTAGGTTTAGGGTTAGGTTTAGGGTTAGGGTAAGGGTAAGTGTTAGGGTTAGGGTTAGGGTTAGGGTTAGGGTTAGCATAAGGGTAAGGGTTAGGGTTAGGGTTAGGGTTAGTGTAAGGGTTAGCGTTAGTGTTACGGTTTGGGTTAGGGTTAGAGTTAGGTTTAGGGTTAGGGTAAGGGTAAAGGTTATGTTAAGGGTTAGGGTTAGGTTAAGGGTTAGGGTTAGGGGTTAGGTTTAGGATTAGGGTTACGGTAATGTTAAGGGTTAGGGTTAAGGTTAGGGTTAGGTTTAGGGTTGGGGTTCAAGTTAGGGTTAGGGTTAGGGTAAGGCTGAGGGTTAGGTTTAGGGTTAGGGTTAGGGTTATGTTTAGGGTTACGGTTAGGATTAGGGTTAGGGTTAGTGTAAGGGTATGTTTTAGGTTTAGGGATAGGGTTAAGGTTAGGGTTAGGTTAGCGTTAGGGTAAGGGTAAGGGATAAGGTTAGGATTCGGTTAAGGTAAGGGTAAAGGTTAGGGTTACGGTTAGGTTTACGATTAGGTAAGGGTTAGGTTTAGGGTTAGGTTTAAGGTTAGGGTAAGGGTAAGTGTTAGGGTTAGGGTTAGGGTTAGGGTTAGTGTTAGCATAAGGGTAAGGGTTAGGGTTAGGTTTAGGGTTTGGGTTTGGGTTTGGGTAAGGGTTAGGGTTAGGGTTAGGGTTAGGGTTAGGGTTAGGGTAAGGGTTAGGGTTAGGTTTAGTGTTAGGGTAACGGTAAGTGTTAGTGTTAGGGTTAGGGTTAGGTTTAGGGTTAGGTTTAGGGTTAGAGTTAGGGTAAGGGTAAGCGTTAGGGTTAGGGTTAGGGTTAGGGTTAGTGTTAGGTTTAGGGTTAGGGTAAGGGTAAGGGTTAGGGATAGGGTTAGGGTTAGGGTTAAGGTTAGGGTTAGGGTTAGGGTTATGGTAAGGTTTAGGGTTAGGTTTAGTGTTTGGGTTAGGGTTAGGAAAAGTGTAAGGGTTAGGGTTAGGTTTAGGGTTAGGGTTAGGTGTTAGGGTTAGGGTTAGGGTTAGGTTTAGGTTTAGGGTTAGGGTTAGGGTAATGGTAAGGTTTAGGGTTATGGTTAGGGTTACTGTTAGGTTTAGGGTTCGGGTTAGGGTAAAGGTAAGGATTAGGTTTAGGGTAGGATTAAGGTTAGGGTTAGGGTTAGGTAAGGGTAAGGTTTAGGGTTAGGGTTAGGGTAAGGTTTAGGGTTAGGGTTAGGTTTAGGAAAAGGGTAAGGGTTAGGGTTAGGGTTAGGGTAAGGTTTAGGGTTACGGTAAGGTTAAGGGTTAGGGTTAAGGTTAGCATTAAGGTTAGGGTTAGGGTGATGGTAAGGGTAAGGGTTAGGGTTAGAGTTTGGGTTAGGGTACGGGTAAGGGTTAGGGTTAGGGTTAGAGTTACATTTAAGATGTGGGTTAGGGTTAGGGTAAGGGTTAGGGTTAGGTTTAGGGTTAGGTTCACGGTAACGGTTAGGGTTAGGGTAAGGGAAGGGTTAGGGTTAAGGTTAGGGTTAGAGTAAGGATTAGCGTTAGGGTTAGGGTAAGGGTAAGGGTTACGGTTAGTTTTAGGGTTAGGGTTAGGTTAAGAGTAAGGGTTAGGTTTAGGGTTTGGGTTAGGTTTAGGGTTATGGTTAGGGTTAGGGTAAGGATAAGGGTTAGGGTTAAAGTTAGGGTTAGTGTTAGGGTTAGGGTTAGGGTTAAGGTTAGGGTTAGGGTTAGGGTAAGGGTAAGGGTTAGGTTTAGGTTAGGTTTAGGGTTAGGGTAAGGGTAAGGTTAAGGGTTAGGGTTAGGTTTAGGGTTAGGGTTAGGGTTAGGGTAAGTGTTAGGTTTAGGGTTAGGGTTAGGGTAAGGGTAAGTTTTTGGCTTACGGTTAGGGTTAGGGTAAGTTTTAGGGTAAGGGTAAGTGTTAGGTTTAGGTTTAGTCTTAGGGTAAGGGTAAGTGTTAGTGTTTGGGATATGGTTAGTGTTAGATAAGGGTAGAGTTAGGGTTACGGTTAGGGATGGTGTTAGGGTTAGCGTTAAGGTTAGGGTTAGGGTTAGGGTTAGGGTTAGGGTTATGATAAGGGTAAGGGTTAGGGCTAGGGTTAGGGTTAGGGCTAGGAAAAGTGTAAGGGTTAGGGTTAGGGTTAGGGTTAGGTTTAGGGGTTAGGGTTAGGTTTAGGGTTAGGGTTAGGGTTAGGTTTTGTGTTAGGGTTAGGGTAATGATAAGGGTTAGGTTTAGGGTTAGGGTTAGGGTTAGTGTTAGGTTTAGGGTTCGTGTTAGGGTATGGGGAAGTGTTAAGGTTAGGGTTAGGGTTAAGATTAGGGTTAGGGTTAGGTTAAGGGTTAGGGTTAAGGTTAGGGTAAGGGTTGGGGTTAGTGTTAGGGTTTGGGTTAGGGTTAGAGTTAGGTTTAGGGGTAGGGTAAGGGTAAGGTTTATGGTTAGGTTTAGGGTTATGTTAAGGGTTAGGGTTAGGGGTTAGGGTTAGGATTAGGGTTAGGGTTAGGGTAAGGGTTAGGGTTAAGTTTAGGTTAAGGGTTAGGGTTACAGTTAGGGTTAGGGAAAGGGTAAGTGTTAGGGTTAGGGTTAGGGTTAGGGTAAGGGTTAGGTTTAGGGTTAGGGCTAGGGTTAAGGTAAGAGTAAGTGTTAGGCTTAGGGTTTGGGTTAGGGTAAGTGTTGGGGTAAGGGTTAGGGGTAGGTTTAGGTTTGGGGTTATGTTAGGATTAGGGTTAGGGTAAGGGTAAAGGTTAGGATTAGGGTTAGGGTTAGGGTAAGTGTTAGGGTTAGGGTTAGGGTAGGGGTAAGGGTTAGGGTTACGGGTAGGTTTAGGTTTAGGGGTTAGGGTTAGGGATAGGGTTAGGGTTATGTTTAGGTTTAAGGTTAGGGTAAGTGTAAGGGTTAGTTTTAGGGTTAGGGTTAGGTTTAGTGTTAGGGTTAGGGTAAGGGTAAGGGTTAGGGTTAGGGTTAAGTTAAGGTTAGGGTTAGGGTTAGGGTTAGGTTTAGGTTTAGGGTTAGGGTTAGGGTAATGGTAAGGTTTAGGGTTATGGTTAGGGTTACTGTTAGGTTTAGGGTTCGGGTTAGGGTAAGGGTAAGGATTAGGTTTAGGGTAGGATTAAGGTTAGGGTTAGGGTTAGGTAAGGGTAAGGTTTAGGGTTAGGGTTAGGGTAAGGGGAAGGGTTTGGGTTTGGGTTTATGTTAGGGTTAAGGTTAGGGTTAGGGTTAGTTTTCGGTTTTGTGTTAGGTTTAGGTTTAAGGTTAGGGTTAGGGTAATGGTAAATATTAGAGTTAGGGTTAGGTTTAGGGAAAGGGTAAGGTTTAGGGTTAGGGTTAGGGTAAGTATTAGGGTTAGGTTTAGGCTTAGGGTAAGGGTTAGGATCAGGATAAGTGTTAGGGGTAGGTTTAGGTTTAGGGTTGGTTTAGGGTTAGGATTAGGGTAAGGGTAAGGGTTAGAGTTAAGTTTAGGGTTAGAGTTAGGATTAGTTTTAGGTTTAGGTTTAGGGGTAGGGTTAGAGTAAGGATAAGAGTAAGGTTTAAGGTTACAGCTGGTTAGGGTTAGGGTTAGGGCTAAGGTTAGGGTTAGGGTTAGGGTTAGGGTTAGGTTTAGGGTACGGGTAAGGGTAAGGTTTAGGGTTAGGGTTACGTTTAGGGTTAGGGTTAGGGTTAGGGTTAGGGTAAGGCTTAGGGTTAGGATTAGGGTTAGGTTTAGGGTAAGGGTTAGGTTTAGGGTATGGGTTAGGGTTAGGTTAGGGTTAGGGTTAGGTTTAGGGTTAGGGTTAGGGTAAGGGTAAAGTTTAGAGTTAGGGTTAGGGTTAGGTTAGGGTTGGGGTTAAGGTTAGGGTTAGGGTTAGGATAAGGGTAAGTGTTAAGGTTAGGTTTAAGGTTAGGGTAAGGGTTAGGCTTAGGGTTAGGTTTAGGGTTAGGGTAAGGGTAAGTGTTAAGGTTAGGGTTAGGGTTAGGGTTAGTTTTAGGATAAGGGTAAGGGTTAGGGTTAGGGTTAGGGTTATGGGTTAGAGTTAGTGTTAGGTTTAGGGTTAGGTTTAGGGTTAGGTTAAGGGTAAGGGTAAGGGTTAGGGTTAGGGTTAGGGTTAGTGTTATGTTTACTGTTAGGGTAAAGGTAAGGGTTAGGGATAGGGTTAGGGTAAAAGTATGTGTCAGGGTTAGGGTTAGGGTTAGGTTTAGGGTTAGGATTAGGGTAAGGGTAAGGGTTAGGGTAAGGATTTGGGTTAGGGTTAGGAAAAGTGGAAGGGTTAGTGTTAGGGTTAGGGTTAGGTTTAGGGGTTAGGGTTAGTTTTAGGTTAAGGGTTAGGTTTAGGGTTAGGGTTAGGGTTAGGGTTATTGTTAGGGTTAGGGTTCGCGTTAGGGGAAGGGTAAGTGTTAGGGTTAGGGTTAGTGTTAGGGTTAGGTTAAGGGTTAGGGTAAGGATTAGGGTTAGGTTAAGGGTAAGTGTTAGGTATAGGGTTAGGGTTAGGGTTAGGGTAAAGTTTAGGGTCAGGGTTAGGGTCAGGGTTAGGGTTAGGGAAGGGTAAGTGTTAGGGTTAGGGTTAGGGTTAGGGTAAGTGTTAGGGTAAGGTTAGGGTTAGGTTTGTGGTTGGGGTTAAGGTTAAGATTAGGGTTAGGTTAAGGGTTAGGGTTAGAGTAAGGGTAAGGTTTAGGGTTAGGGTTAGGGTTAGGTTTAGGGTTAGGTTTAGGGTTAGGGTAAGTGTAAGGGTTAGGGTTAGGGTTAGGGATAGGGTTAGGTTTATGGTGAGTTTTAGGTTTAGGGTTTGGGTTCTGTTAAGGGTTAGGGTTAGGGTTAGGATTAAGGTTAGGGTTAGGGTGAGGGTAAGGGTAAGGGTTAGGGTTAGAGTTTGGGTTAGGGTAAGGGTAAGGGTTAGGGTTAGGTTTAGAGTTAGGGTTAAGGTTAGGGTTAGGGTCAGGGTAAGGGTAAGGGTTAGGGTTAGGGTTAGGGCGAGGTTTAGGTTTAGGGTAAGTGTTAGGGTTAGGGTTAGGGTTAGGTTTAGGTTTAGGGTTAGGGTTAGGGTAAGGGTAAGTGTTAGAGTTAAGGTTAGGGTTAGAGTTAGGATTAGGTTAGGGTTATTGTAAGGGTAAGAGTTACGGTTAGGTTTAGGTTAGGGTAAGGGTAAGGGTTAGGTTTAGGGTTAGGGTTAGGTTTAGGTTTAGGTTATGGTTACGGTTATGGTAAGGATAAGGGTTAGGGTTAAGGTTAGGGTTAGGGTTAGGGTTAAGGTTACGGTTAGGGTTAGGGTAAGGGTAAGGGTTAGGGTTAGGTTTAGGGTTCGGGTTAGGCTAAGGGTAAGGTTAAGGGTTAGGGTTAGGTTTAGGGTTTGGCATAACGTTAGGTTAGGGTTAGGTAAGGGTATGTGTTAGGGTTAGGGTTATGGTTAAGGTTAGGGTTAGGGTTAGCCTTAGGGTAAGGATAAGGTTTAGGGTTAGGTTTAGGGTTAGGGTTAAGGTTAGGGTTAGGGCTAGGATTAAGGTTATGGATAGGTTTAGGTTTAGTGTAAGGATTAGGGTTAGGGCTAGGGTTAGGGTTAAGTTTAGGGTTAGGGTTAGGATTAGGGTTAGGGAAAGGATAAGGGTTAGGGTTGGGGTTAGGGTTAGTGTTTGGGGTAGGTTAGGGTAAGGATTAGTTTAGGGTTAGGGTTAGGTTAAGGGTTAGGGTTAGGGTTAGGTTTAGCATTATGGTTAGCGTTAGGGTTAGGGTAAGGGTTAGGGTTAGGGTGAGGGTTAGGGTTAGGGTTAGGGTTAGGGGTTTGGGTTAGGTTCAGGGTTAGGTTTACGGTAAGGGTAAGGGTTAGGTTTAGGGTTAGGGATAGGGCTAGGTTTAGGGTTACGGTTAGGGTAAGTATTAGGGTTTGGGTTAGGGTTAGTGTTAAGGTTAGGGTTAGGGATAGGGTTAGGGTTAGGTTAAGGGTAAGAGTTAGGGTTAGGGTTAGGGTTAGGGTTATGTTTAGGGTTACATTTAGTGTTAGGGTTAGGGTTAGGGTAAGGGTATGTGTTAGGGTTAGGGTTAGGGTTAAGTTTAGGGTTAGAGTTAGCGTTAGGGTAAGGGTAAGGGTAAGGGTTAGGGTTACGGATAGGGTTAGGGTTAAGGTTAGGGTTAGGGTTAGGATTAGTGTTAGGATTAGGTCAGGTTTAGGGTAAGGTTTAGGGTTAGGGTTAAGGTTAGGGTTAGTGTTAAGGTTAGGGTTAGGGATAGGATTAGGGTTAGGGAAAGGATAAGGGTTAAGGTTAGAGTTAGGGTTTGGGTTAGGGTTAGGGTAGGGATTATTGTTAGGGTTAGGGTTAGGTTACGGGTTAGTGTTAGGGTTAGGTTTCGCATTAACTTTAGGGTTAGGGTTAGGGTAAGGGTTAGGGTTAGAGTTAAGTTTAGGGGTTATTGTTAGGGTTAGGTTTAGGGTTAGGTTTAGGGTAAGTGTAAGGGTTAGGTTTAAGGTTAGGGATAGGGTTAAGTTTAGAGTTACGATTAGGGTAAGGGTTAGGGTTAGGTTTATTGTAAGGTTTAAGTTCAGTGTTAGGGTTAGGGTTAGGTTAAGGGTTAGGGTTAGGGTTAGCATTAAGGTTAGGGTTAGGGTGCAGGTAAGGGTAAGTGTTAGGTTTAGAGTTTGGGTTAGGGTCAGGGTAATGGTTAGGGTTGTGGTTAGAATTAGGGTTAAGGTTAGGGTTAGGGTTAGGGTAAGGGTAAGGGTTAAGGTTAGGTTTAGGGTTAGGGTTAGGGTAAGGGTAAGTGTTAGGGTTAGGGTTAGGGTTAGGGTTATGTTTAGGGTTACTGTTAGGGTTAGGGTTAGTGTTAGTGTAAGGGTATGTGTTAGGGTTAGGGTTAGGGTTAGGTTAGGGTTAGGGTCAGCGTTAGAGTAAGGGCAAGGGATAGGGTTAGGGCTAGGGTTAAGGTAAGGGTAAGGGTTAGGGTTAGGGTTAGGGTTATGTTTAGGGTAAGGGTTAGGTGTAGGGTTAGGTTGAGGGTTAGGGTAAGGGTAAGTGTTAGGGTTAAGGTTAGGGTTAGGGTTAGTGTTAGGATAAGGATAAAGGTTAGGGTTAGGGTTAGGGTTAGGGTTAGGAAAAGTGTAAGGGTTAGGGTTAGGGTTAGGGGTTAGGGTTAGGGTTAGGGTTAGTTTTAGGGTTGTGGTTAGGGTAATGGTAAGGGTTAGGGTTAGGTTTAGTGTTAGGTTTAGGGTTCTGGTTAGGTTAAGTGTAAGGGTTAGGTTTAGGGTTAGGGTTAAGGTTAGGGTTAGGTTTAGGGTTAGGGTGAGGGTAAGGGTTAGGGTTAGGTTAAGGGTAAGTGTTAGGGTTAGTGTTAGGTTTTGGGTTAGGGTTAGAGTTAGGGTTAGGGTTAGTGTTAGGGTTAATGTTAGGGTTAGGGTTAGCGTTAGGGTAAGGCTAAGGGATTAGGTTAGGGTTAGGGTTAAGGTAAGGGTAAGGGTTAGGGTTAGGGTTAGGGTTAGGGTTAGGGTAACGGTTAGGTTAAGGTTTAGGTTTAGGGTTAGGGTAAGGGTAAGTGTTGGGGTTAGGGTTAGGGTTAGGGTTAGTGTTAGGATAAGGGTAAGGGTTAGGGTTTGTTTTAGGGTCAGTGTTATGGTAAGGGTTAGGGTTAGGATTAGGTTTAGTCTTAGATAAGGGTAAGTGTTTGGGTTAGGTTTAGGGTTAGGATAAGGGAAAGGGTTAGGGTTAGGGCTGGGTTTAGGGTTAGTGTTAGTTTAGGGTTAGGTTTAGGGTTAGGGTAAGGGTAAGGGTAAGGGTTAGGTTTAGGGTTAGGGTTAGGGTTAGGTTTAGGGTTAGGGTAAGGGTAAGGGTTAAGTATAGGGTTAGGGTAAAACTATGAGTCAGGGTTAGGGTTAGGGTTAGGTTTAGTGTTAGGATTAGGGTAAGGGTTAGGGTTAGGGTTAGGGTTATTTTTAGGTTAAGGGTTAGGTGTAGGGTTAGGTTGATGGTTAGGGTAAGGGTAAGTGTTAGGGTTAAGGTTAGGGTTAGGGTTAGTGTTAGAATAAGGGTAAGGGTTAGGGTTAGGGTTAGGGTTAGGGTTATGGGTTAGGGTTAGTGTTAGGTTTAGGGTTAGGTTTAGGGTTAGGTTAAGGGTAAGGGTAAGGGTTAGAGTTAGGGTTAGGGTTAGTGTTAGGTTTAGGGTTAGAGTAAAGGTAAGGGTTAGGGATAGGGTTAGGGTAAAAGTATGTGTCAGGGTTAGGGTTAGGGTTAGGTTTAGGGTTAGGATTAGGGTAAGGGTAAGGTTTAGGGTAAGGGTTTGGGTTAGGGTTAGGAAAAGTGGAAGGGTTAGTGTTAAGGTTAGGGTTAGGGTTAGGGGTTAGGGTTAGTTTTAGGGTAAGGGTTAGGTTTAGGGTTAGGGTTAGGGTTAGGGTTAGTGTTAGGTTTAGGATAAGGGTTAGGGTTATGATTAGGATTAGGTTAAGGGTAAGTGTTAGGTTTAGGGTTAGGGTTAGTTTTAGGGTAAGTGTTAGGGTTAGGGTTAGGGTCAGGGTTACGGTAAGTGTTAGGGTTAGGGTTAGGGTTAGGGTTAGGGTAAGGTTTGGGGTCAGGGTTAGGGTCAGGGTTAGGGTTAGGGTAAGGGTAAGTGTTAGGGTTAGGGTTAGGTTTAGGGTAAGTGTTAGGGTAAGGTTAGGGTTAGGTTTGCGGTTGGGGTTAAGGTTAAGGTTAGGGTTAGGTTAAGGGTTAGGGTTAGGGTAAGAGTAAGGGTTAAGTTTAGGGTTAGGGTTAGGGTTAGGTTTAGGGTTAGGGTAAGTGTTAGGGTTAGGGTTAGGGTTAGGGATAGGGTTAGGTTTAGGGTGAGTTTTAGGTTTAGGGTTTGGGTTCTGTTAAGTGTTAGGGTTAGGGTTAGCATTAAGGTTAGGGTTAGGGTGAGGGTAAGGGTAAGGGTTAGGGTTAGAGTTTGGGTTGGGGTAAGGGTAAGGGTTAGGGTTAGGGTTAGAGTTAGGGTTAAGGTTAGGGTTAGGGTCAGGGTAAGGGTAAGGGTTAGGGTTAGGGTTAGGGCGAGGTTTAGGGTTAGGGTAAGTGTTAGGGTTAGGGTTAGGTTTAGGTTTAGGGTTAGGGTTAGGGTTAGGGTAATGGTAAATGTTAGAGTGAAGGTTAGGGTTAGAGTTAGGATTAGGGTTAGGGTTAGTGTAAGGGTAAGAGTTACGTTTAGGTTTAGGTTAGGGTAAGGGTAAGGGTTAGGTTTAGGGTTAGGTTTAGGTTTAGGTTTAGGTTTAGGTTACGGTTATGGTAAGGATAAGGGTTAAGGTTAAGGTTAGGGTTAGGGTTAGGGTCAGGGTTAGGGTTAAGGTTATGGTTAGGGTAAGGGTAAGGTTTAGGGTTAGGTTTAGGGTTCGGGTTAGGGTAAGGGTAAGGTTAAGGGTTAGGGTTAGGTTTAGGGTTTGGCATAACGTTAGGGTTAGGGTTAGGTAAGGGTATGTGTTAGGGTTAGGGTTATGGTTAAGGTTAGGGTTAGGGTTAGCGTTAGGGTAAGGGTAAGGTTTAGGGTTAGCTTTAGGGTTAGGGTTAAGGTTAGGGTTAGGGTTAGGATTAAGGTTATGGATAGGTTTAGGTTTAGGGTAAGGATTAGGGTTAGGGCTAGGGTTAGGCTTATGTTTAGGGTTAGGGTTAGGATTAGGGTTAGGGAAAGGATAAGGGTTAGGGTTGGGGTTAGGGTTAGGTTTTGGGGTAGGGTTAGGGTAAGGATTAGTTTAGGGTTAGGGATAGGTTAAGGGTTAGGGTTAGGGTTAGGTTTAGCATTAAGGTTAGGGTTAGGGTTAGGGTAAGGGTTAGGGTTAGGGTGAGGGTTAGGGTTAGGGTTAGGGTTAGGGGTTAGGGTTAGGTTCAGGGTTAAGAATAGGGTTAGGTTAAGGGTTAGGGTTAGGGTTAGGTTTAGCATTAAGGTTAGGGTTAGGGATAGGCTTAGGGTAAGTTTAAGGGTAAGAGTTAGGGTTAGGGTTAGGGTTAGGGTTATGTTTAGGGTGACGTTTAGGGTTAGGGTTAGGTTTAGGGTAAGGGTATGTGTTAGGGTTAGGGTTAGGGTTAGGGTTAGGATTAGTGTTAGGATTCGGTTTAGGATTAGGATAAGGGTTAGGGTTAGGGTTAGGGTTAGTGTTAAGATTAGGGTTAGGGATAGGATTAGGGTTAGGGAAAGGATAAGGGTTAGGGTTAGTATTAGGGTTACGGTTAGGAGTAGGGTTAGCGTTAGGGTTAGGGTTAGGGTAAGGATTAGGTTTAGGTTTAGGGTAAGGTTTACGGTTAGACTTAGGGTTAGGTTTATGTTTAGGGTTACGGTTAGGGTTAGGGTTAGGGTTAAGGTTAGGGTTATGGTTAGCGTTAGGGTAAGGCTAAGGGATTAGGTTAGGGTTAGAGTTAAGGTAAGGGTAAGGGTTAGGGTTAGGGTTAGGGTTATGGTTAGGGTAAGGGTTAGGTTTAGGTTTAGGTTTAGGGTTAGGGTAAGGGTAAGGTTGGGGTTAGGTTTAGGTATAGGGTTATGGTTAGGGAAAGGGTTAGGGTTAGGATTAGGTTTAGGGTTAGAATAAGGGTAAGTGTTTGGGTTAGGTTTAGGGTTAGGATAAGGGAAAGGGTTAGGGTTAGGGTTAGGGGTTAGGGTTAGTGTTAGCTTTAGGGTTATGTTTAGGGTTAGGGTAAGGGTAAGGGTAAGGGTTAAGGTTAGGGTTAGGGTTAGTGTTAGGTTTAGGGTTAGGATTGGGGTAAGGGTAAGGGTTATGGTAAGGGTTTGGGTTAGGGTTTGGAAAAGTGGAAGGGTTAGTGTTAGGGGTTAGGGTTAGGGTTAGTGTAAGGGTAATGGTAATGTTTAGGGTTAGGGTTATTGTTAGAGTTAGGGTTAGCGTTAGGGGAAGGGTAAGTGTTAGGGTTATTGTTAGTGTTAGGGTTAGGATAAGGGTTAGGGTTAGGGTTAGGGTTAGGTTAAGGTTAAGTGTTACGGTTAGGGTTAGGGTTAGGGTAAGTGTTAGGGTTAGGGTCAGGGTTAGGGTAAGTGTTAGGTTAGGGTTAGGGTTAGGGTTAGGGTTAGGGTAAGTGTTAGGGTTAGGGTCAGGGTTAGGGTAAGTGTTAGGTTAGGGTTAGGGTTAGGGTAAGGGTTAGGGTCAGGGTTAGGGTTAGGGTAAGGGTAAGAGTTAGGGTTAAGATTAGGTTTAGGGTTAGGGTAAGGGTTAGGGGTAGGTAAGGGTTAGGGTTAGGTTTAGTGTTAGGGTTAGGGTTAGGTTTAGGGTTGGGGTTAAGTTTAGGGTTAGTGTTAGGGTAAGGGTAAGGGTTAGGGTTAGGTTTAGGGTTATGGTTATGTTTAGGGTTACTGTTAGGGTTAGAGTTAGGGTTAGTGTAAGGGTATGTGTTAGGGTTAGGGTTAGGTTAGGGTTACGGTCAGCGTTAGGATAAGGGTAAGGGATAGGGATAGGGTTAGGGTTAAGGTAAGGGTAAGGGTTAGGGTTAGGGTTAGGGTTATATTTAGGGTAAGGGTTCGGTGTAGGGTTAGGTTGAGGGTTAGGGTAAGGATAAGTGTTAGGGTTAGGGTTAGGGTTAGTGTTAGGATA
The DNA here is from genome assembly GCF_031878675.1 of Megascapheus bottae. Lineage (NCBI taxonomy): Eukaryota > Metazoa > Chordata > Mammalia > Rodentia > Geomyidae > Megascapheus > Megascapheus bottae. Next base: position 47,900 of record NW_028327335.1, read on the forward strand.
AGGGTAAAGGTTAGGGTTAGGGTTAGGGTTAGGGTAAGGTTAGGGTTAGGGTTAGGTTTAGGGTTAGGGTAAGGGTAAGTGTTAGGGTTAGGGTTAGGGTTAGTGTTAGGATAGGGGTAAGGCTTAGGGTTATTGTTAGGGTTAGGGTTAGGGGTTAGGGTTGGGGTTAGGGTTAGTGTTAGGGTTAGTGTTAGAGTAAGGGTAATTGTTAGGGTTAGGGTTAGGGTTAGGGTTAGGTTTAGTGTTAGGTTTAGGGTTAGGGTCAGGGTAAGGGTTAGTGATAGGGTTAGGGTTAGGGTTAAGGTTAGGTTTAGGGTTAGGGATAGGTTTAGGGTTAAGGTTAGGATAAGGGTAAGGGTTAGGGTTAGGGTTAGGTTTAGGGTTAGGAAAAGTGTAAGGGTTAGGGTCAGGGTTAGGGTTATGGGTTATGGTTAGGGTTAGGGTTAGGTTTAGGGTTGTGGTTAGGGTAATGGTAAGGGTTAGGGTTAGGCTTAGGGTTAGGTTTATGTTTAGGGTTACCGTTAGGGTTAGGGATGGGGTTAAGGTTAGGGTTAGGGTTAGCGTTAGGGTAAGGCTAAGGGATTAGGTTAGGGTTAGGGTTAAGGAAAGGGTAAAGTTAGGGTTAGGGTTAGGGTTATGTTTAGGGTAAGGGTTAGGTTTAGGTTTAGGTTTATGGTTAGGGTAAGGGTAAGTGTTAGGGTTAGGGTTAGGGTTAGGGTTAGGGTTAGGGTTAGTGTTAGGATAAGGGTAAGGGTTAGGGTTAGGTTTAGGGTTAGGGTTATGGTAAGGGTTAGGGTTAGGATTAGGTTTAGGGTTAGAATAAGGGTAAGTGTTTGGGTTAGGGTTAGGGTTAGTGTTAGGATAAGAGTAAGGGTTAGGGTTAGGGTTAGGGTTAGGGTTTAGGGTTAGTGTTAGGGTTAGGGTTAGGTTTAGGGTTAGGGTAAGGGTAAGGGTAAGAGTTAGGGTTAGGGTTAGCGTTAGTGTTAGGTTTAGGGTTAGGGTAAGGGTTAGGGATAGGGTTAGGGTAAAAGTATGTGTCAGGGTTAGGGTTAGGGTTAGGTTTAGGGTTAGGATTAGGTTAAGGGTAAGGGTTAGGGTAAGGGTTTGGGTTAGGGTTAGGAAAACTGGAAGGGTTAGTGTTAGGGTTAGGGTTAGGGTTAGGGGTTAGGGTAAGGATTATTGTTAGGTTCAGGGTTAGGGTTAGTGTGAGGGTAATGGTTAGGGTTAGGGTTAGGGTTAGGGTTAAGGTTATGGTTAGGGTTAGTGTTTGTGTTAAGGTTAGGTTTAGGGTTAGGGTTAGGGTAAGGGTTAGGGTTAGGGTTAGGTTTAGGAAAAGGCTAAGGGTTAGGGTTAGGGTTAGGGTAAGGTTTAGGGTTAGGGTTAGGGTAAGGTTAAGGGTTAGGGTTATGGTTAGCATTAAGGCTAGGGTTAGGTTGAGGGTAAGGGTAAGGGTTAGGGTTAGAGTTTGGGTTAGGGTACGGGTAAGGGTTAGGGTTAGGGTTAGAGTTACAGTTAAGATGAGGGTTAGGGTTAGGGTAACGGTAAGTGTTAGGGTTAGGGTTAGGGGGAGGGTTAGGGTTAGGGTAAGGGTTAGGGATAGGCTTAGGGTTAGGTTTACGGTAACGGTTAGGGTTAGGGTAAGGGAAGGGTTAGGGTTAAGGTTAGGGTTAGAGTAAGGATTAGCGTTATTGTTAGGGTAAGGGTAAGGGTGACGGTTAGGTTTAGGGTTAGGGTTAGGTTAATGGTAAGGGTAATGGTTAGGGTTAGGGTTAGGGTTAGTGTTAGGTTTAGGGTTAGGGTAAGGGTTAGGGATAGGGTTAGGGTAAAAGTATGTGTCAGGGTTAGGTTTAGGGTTAGGTTTAGGGTTAGGATTAGGTTAAGGGTAAGGGTTAGGGTAAGGGTTTGGGTTAGGGTTAGGAAAAGTGGAAGGGTTAGTGTTAGGGTTAGGGTTAGGGTTAGGGGTTAGGGTTAGGATTATTGTTAGGTTCAGGGTTAGGGTTAGTGTAAGGGTAATGGTTAGGGTTAGGGTTAGGGTTAGGGTTAAGGTTATGGTTAGGGTTAGTGTTTGTGTTAAGGTTAGGTTTAGGGTTAGGGTAAGGGTAAGTGTTAGGGTTAGGGTTAGGGTTAGGGTTAGGGTAAGAGTTAGGGTTAAGATTAGGTTTAGGGTTAGGGTAAAGGTTAGGGGTAGGTAAGGGTTAGGGTTAGGTTTAGTGTTAGGGTTAGGGTTAGGTTAAGGGTTGGGGTTAAGTTTAGGGTTAGGGTTAGGGTAAGGGTAAGGATTAGGGTTAGGTTTAGGGTTATGGTTAAGTTTAGGGTTACTGTTAGGGTTTGGGTTAGGGTTAGTGTAAGGGTATGTGTTAGGGTTAGGGTTAGGATTAGGTTAGGGTTACGGTCAGCGTTAGGGTAAGGGTAAGGGATAGGGATAGGGTTATGGTTAAGGTAAGGGTAAGGGTTAGGGTTAGGGTTAGGGTTATATTTAGGGTAAGGGTTAGGTGTAGGGTTAGGTTGAGGGTTAGGGTAAGGGTAAGTGTTAGGGTTAGGGTTAGGGTTAGTGTTAGGATAAGGGTAAAGGTTAGGGTTAGGGTTAGGGTTAGGGTTAGGGTTAGGGTAAGGGTTAGGGTTAGGGTTAGGTTTAGGGTTAGGGTAAGGGTAAGTGTTAGGGTTAGGGTTAAGGTTAGTGTTAGGATAGGGGTAAGGCTTAGGGTTATTGTTAGGGTTAGGGTTAGGGGTTAGGGTTGGGGTTAGGGTTAGAGTTAGGGTTAGTGTTAGAGTAAGGGTAATTGTTAGGGTTAGGGTTAGGGTTAGAGTTAGGGTTAGGTTTAGGGTTAGAGTCAGGGTAAGGGTTAGTGATAGGGTTAGGGTTAGGGTTAAGGTTAGGATTAGGGTTAGGATAGGTTTAGGGTTAGGGTTAGGATAAGGGTAAGGGTTAGGTTTAGGGTTAGGTTTAGGGTTAGGAAAAGTGTAAGGGTTAGGGTCAGGGTTAGGGTTATGGGTTATGGTTAGGGTTAGGTTTAGGTTTAGGGTTGTGGTTAGGGTAATGGTAAGGGTTAGGGTTAGGGTTAGTGTTAGGTTTAGGGTTCTGGTTAGGTTAAAGCTAAGGGTTAGGTTTAGGGTTAGGGTTAATGTTAGGGTTAGGGTTAGGGTTAGGGTTAGGGATTAGGGTTAGGGTTAGGGTTAGGTTTAGGGTTGTGGTTAGGGTAATGGTAAGGGTTAGGGTTAGTGTTAGGGTTAGGGTTCTGGTTAGGTTAAAGGTAAATGTTAGGTTTAGGGTTAGGGTTAAGGTTAGGGTTAGGGTTAGGGTTAGGGTAAGGTTAGGTTAGGGTTAGGGTTAGGGTTAGGGTAAGTGTTAGGATTAGTGTTAGGGTTGGGTTAGGTTAGAGTTAGGTTTAGGGTTAGGGTAAGGGTAAAGTATATGGTTAGGGTTAGGGTTAGGTTAAGGTTAGGGTTAGGGGTTAGGTTTAGGATTAGGTTTAGGGTAAGGTTAGGGTTAGGGTTAGTTTTAGGGTTACGGTTAGGATTAGGGTTAGGGTTAGGGTTAGGGTTAGGGTAAGGATTAGGTTTAGGTTTAGGGTAAGGGTTAGGGTTAGGCTTAGGGTTAGGTATATGTTTAGGGTTAGGGTTAGGGTTAAGGTTAGGGTTAGGGTTAGCGTTAGGGTAAGGCTAAGGGATAAGGTTGGGGTTAGGGTTAAGGTAAGGGTAAGGTTAGGGTTAGGGTTAGGGTTATGTTTAGGGTAAGGGTTAGGTTTAGGTTTAGGTTTAGGGTTAGGGTAAGGGTAAGTGTTAGGGTTAGGGTTAGGGTTAGTGTTAGGATAAGGGTAAGGGTTAGGGTTAGGTTTAGGGTTAGGGTTATGGTAAGGGTTAGGGTTAGGATTAGGTTTAGGGTTAGAATAAGGGTAAGTGTTTGGGTTAGGGTTAGGGTTAGTGTTAGGATAAGAGTAAGGGTTAGGGTTAGGGTTAGGGTTAGGGTTTAGGGTTAGTGTTAGGTTTAGGGTTAGGTTTAGGGTTAGGCTAAGGGTAAGGGTAAGGGTTAGGGTTAGGGTTAGGGTTAGTGTTAGGTTTAGGGTTAGGGTAAGGGTTAGGGATAGGGTTAGGGTAAAAATATGTGTCAGGGTTAGGTTTAGGGTTAGGTTTAGGGTTAGGATTAGGTTAAGGGTAAGGGTTAGGGTAAGGGTTTGGGTTAGGGTTAGGAAAAGTGGAAGGGTTAGTGTTAGGGTTAGGGTTAGGGTTAGGGGTTAGGGTTAGGATTATTGTTAGGTTCAGGGTTAGGGTTAGTGTAAGAGTAATGGTTAGGGTTAGGGTTAGGGTTAGGGTTAAGGTTATGGTTAGGGTTATGCTTTGTGTTAAGGTTAGGTTTAGGGTTAGGGTTAGAGTAAGGGTAAGTATTAGGGTTAGGGTTAGGGTTAGTGTTAGAATAAGGGTAAGGGTTAGGGTTAGGTTTAGGGTTAGGGTTATGGTAATGGTTAGGGTTAGGATTAGGTTTAGGGTTAGAATAAGGGTAACTGTTTGGGTTAAGGTTAGGGTTAGTGTTAGGATAAGAGTAAGGGTTAGGGTTAGGGTTAGGGTTAGGGGTTAGGGTAAGGATTATTGTTAGGTTCAGGGTTAGGGTTAGTGTGAGGGTAATGGTTAGGGTTAGGGTTAGGGTTAGGGTTAAGGTTATGGTTAGGGTTAGTGTTTGTGTTAAGGTTAGGTTTAGGGTTAGGGTTAGGGTAAGGGTTAGGGTTAGGGTTAGGTTTAGGAAAAGGCTAAGGGTTAGGGTTAGGGTTAGGGTAAGGTTTAGGGTTAGGGTTAGGGTAAGGTTAAGGGTTAGGGTTATGGTTAGCATTAAGGCTAGGGTTAGGGTGAGGGTAAGGGTAAGGGTTAGGGTTAGAGTTTGGGTTAGGGTACGGGTAAGGGTTAGGGTTAGGGTTAGAGTTACAGTTAAGATGAGGGTTAGGGTTAGGGTAACGGTAAGTGTTAGGGTTAGGGTTAGGGGGAGGGTTAGGGTTAGGGTAAGGGTTAGGGATAGGCTTAGGGTTAGGTTTACGGTAACGGTTAGGGTTAGGGTAAGGGAAGGGTTAGGGTTAAGGTTAGGGTTAGAGTAAGGATTAGCGTTATTGTTAGGGTAAGGGTAAGGGTGACGGTTAGGTTTAGGGTTAGGGTTAGGTTAATGGTAAGGGTAATGGTTAGGGTTAGGGTTAGGGTTAGTGTTAGGTTTAGGGTTAGGGTAAGGGTTAGGGATAGGGTTAGGGTAAAAGTATGTGTCAGGGTTAGGTTTAGGGTTAGGTTTAGGGTTAGGATTAGGTTAAGGGTAAGGGTTAGGGTAAGGGTTTGGGTTAGGGTTAGGAAAAGTGGAAGGGTTAGTGTTAGGGTTAGGGTTAGGGTTAGGGGTTAGGGTTAGGATTATTGTTAGGTTCAGGGTTAGGGTTAGTGTAAGGGTAATGGTTAGGGTTAGGGTTAGGGTTAGGGTTAAGGTTATGGTTAGGGTTAGTGTTTGTGTTAAGGTTAGGTTTAGGGTTAGGGTAAGGGTAAGTGTTAGGGTTAGGGTTAGGGTTAGGGTTAGGGTAAGAGTTAGGGTTAAGATTAGGTTTAGGGTTAGGGTAAAGGTTAGGGGTAGGTAAGGGTTAGGGTTAGGTTTAGTGTTAGGGTTAGGGTTAGGTTAAGGGTTGGGGTTAAGTTTAGGGTTAGGGTTAGGGTAAGGGTAAGGATTAGGGTTAGGTTTAGGGTTATGGTTAAGTTTAGGGTTACTGTTAGGGTTTGGGTTAGGGTTAGTGTAAGGGTATGTGTTAGGGTTAGGGTTAGGATTAGGTTAGGGTTACGGTCAGCGTTAGGGTAAGGGTAAGGGATAGGGATAGGGTTATGGTTAAGGTAAGGGTAAGGGTTAGGGTTAGGGTTAGGGTTATATTTAGGGTAAGGGTTAGGTGTAGGGTTAGGTTGAGGGTTAGGGTAAGGGTAAGTGTTAGGGTTAGGGTTAGGGTTAGTGTTAGGATAAGGGTAAAGGTTAGGGTTAGGGTTAGGGTTAGGGTTAGGGTTAGGGTAAGGGTTAGGGTTAGGGTTAGGTTTAGGGTTAGGGTAAGGGTAAGTGTTAGGGTTAGGGTTAAGGTTAGTGTTAGGATAGGGGTAAGGCTTAGGGTTATTGTTAGGGTTAGGGTTAGGGGTTAGGGTTGGGGTTAGGGTTAGAGTTAGGGTTAGTGTTAGAGTAAGGGTAATTGTTAGGGTTAGGGTTAGGGTTAGAGTTAGGGTTAGGTTTAGGGTTAGAGTCAGGGTAAGGGTTAGTGATAGGGTTAGGGTTAGGGTTAAGGTTAGGATTAGGGTTAGGGATAGGTTTAGGGTTAGGGTTAGGATAAGGGTAAGGGTTAGGTTTAGGGTTAGGTTTAGGGTTAGGAAAAGTGTAAGGGTTAGGGTCAGGGTTAGGGTTATGGGTTATGGTTAGGGTTAGGTTTAGGTTTAGGGTTGTGGTTAGGGTAATGGTAAGGGTTAGGGTTAGGGTTAGTGTTAGGTTTAGGGTTCTGGTTAGGTTAAAGCTAAGGGTTAGGTTTAGGGTTAGGGTTAATGTTAGGGTTAGGGTTAGGGTTAGGGTTAGGGATTAGGGTTAGGGTTAGGGTTAGGTTTAGGGTTGTGGTTAGGGTAATGGTAAGGGTTAGGGTTAGTGTTAGGGTTAGGGTTCTGGTTAGGTTAAAGGTAAATGTTAGGTTTAGGGTTAGGGTTAAGGTTAGGGTTAGGGTTAGGGTTAGGGTAAGGTTTAGGGTTAGGGTTAGGGTTAGGGTAAGTGTTAGGATTAGTGTTAGGGTTGGGTTAGGGTTAGAGTTAGGTTTAGGGTTAGGGTAAGGGTAAAGTATATGGTTAGGGTTAGGGTTAGGTTAAGGTTAGGGTTAGGGGTTAGGTTTAGGATTAGGTTTAGGGTAAGGTTAGGGTTAGGGTTAGTTTTAGGGTTACGGTTAGGATTAGGGTTAGGGTTAGGGTTAGGGTTAGGGTAAGGATTAGGTTTAGGTTTAGGGTAAGGGTTAGGGTTAGGCTTAGGGTTAGGTATATGTTTAGGGTTAGGGTTAGGGTTAAGGTTAGGGTTAGGGTTAGCGTTAGGGTAAGGCTAAGGGATAAGGTTGGGGTTAGGGTTAAGGTAAGGGTAAGGTTAGGGTTAGGGTTAGGGTTATGTTGTAGGGTAAGGGTTAGGTTTAGGTTTAGGTTTAGGGTTAGGGTAAGGGTAAGTGTTAGGGTTAGGGTTAGGGTTAGTGTTAGGATAAGGGTAAGGGTTAGGGTTAGGTTTAGGGTTAGGGTTATGGTAAGGGTTAGGGTTAGGATTAGGTTTAGGGTTAGAATAAGGGTAAGTGTTTGGGTTAGGGTTAGGGTTAGTGTTAGGATAAGAGTAAGGGTTAGGGTTAGGGTTAGGGTTAGGGTTTAGGGTTAGTGTTAGGTTTAGGGTTAGGTTTAGGGTTAGGCTAAGGGTAAGGGTAAGGGTTAGGGTTAGGGTTAGGGTTAGTGTTAGGTTTAGGGTTAGGGTAAGGGTTAGGGATAGGGTTAGGGTAAAAATATGTGTCAGGGTTAGGTTTAGGGTTAGGTTTAGGGTTAGGATTAGGTTAAGGGTAAGGGTTAGGGTAAGGGTTTGGGTTAGGGTTAGGGAAAAAGTGGAAGGGTTAGTGTTAGGGTTAGGGTTAGGGTTAGGGGTTAGGGTTAGGATTATTGTTAGGTTCAGGGTTAGGGTTAGTGTAAGAGTAATGGTTAGGGTTAGGGTTAGGGTTAGGGTTAAGGTTATGGTTAGGGTTATGCTTTGTGTTAAGGTTAGGTTTAGGGTTAGGGTTAGAGTAAGGGTAAGTATTAGGGTTAGGGTTAGGGTTAGTGTTAGAATAAGGGTAAGGGTTAGGGTTAGGTTTAGGGTTAGGGTTATGGTAATGGTTAGGGTTAGGATTAGGTTTAGGGTTAGAATAAGGGTAACTGTTTGGGTTAAGGTTAGGGTTAGTGTTAGGATAAGAGTAAGGGTTAGGGTTAGGGTTAGGGTTTAGGGTTAGTGTTAGGTTTAGGGTTAGGTTTATGGTTAGGGTAAGTGTAAGGGTAAGGGTTAGGGTTAGGGTTAGTGTTAGGGTTAGGTATAGGGTTAGGGTAAGGGTTAGGGATAGGGTTAGGGTAAAAGTATGTGTCAGGGTTAGGGTTAGGGTTAGGTTTAGGGTTAGGATTAGGTTAAGGGTAAGGGTTAGGGTAAGGGTTTGCGTTAGGGTTAGGAAAAGTGGAAGGGTTAGTGTTAGGGTTAGGGTTAGGGTTAGGGGTTATGGTTAGGATTATTGTTAGGTTCAGGATTAGGGTTAGTGTAAGGGTAATGTTTAGGGTTAGGGTTAGGGTTAGGGTTAGGGTTAAGGTTATGGTTAGGGTTAGTGTTTGTGTTAAGGTTAGGTTTAGGGTTAGGGTTAGGGTAAGGGTTAAGGTTAGGGTTAGGTTTAGGAAAAGGGTAAGGGTTAGGGTTAGGGTAAGGTTTAGGGTTAGGGTTAGGGTAAGGTTAAGGGTTAGGGTTATGGTTAGCATTAAGGTTAGGGTTAGGGTGAGGGTAAGGGTAAGGGTTAGGGTTAGAGTTTGGGTTAGGGTACGGCTAAGGGTTAGGGTTAGGGTTAGAGTTACAGTTAAGATGAGGGTTAGGGTTAGGGTAACGGTAAGTGTTATTGTTAGGGTTAGGGGGAGGGTAAGGGTTAGGGTTAGGTTTAGGGTTAGGTTTACGGTAACGGTTAGGGTTAGGGTAAGGGAAGGGTTAGGATTAAGGTTAGGGTTAGAGTAAGGATTAGCGTTAGGGTTAGGGTAAGGGTAAGGGTTAGGGTTAGCTTTAGGGTAAGGGTTAGGTTAAGGGTAAGGGTTAGGTTTAGGGTTTGGGTTAGGTTTAGGTTTAGGGTTATGGTTAGGGTTAGGGTAAGGATAAGGGTTAGGGTTAAGGTTAGGGTTAGTGTTAGGGTTAGGGTTAGGGTTAGGGTTAGGGTTAGGGTAAGGGTAAGGTTAAGGGTTAGGGTTAGGTTTAGGGTTAGGGTTAGGGTTAGGGTAAGTGTTAGGTTTAGGTTTAGGGTTAGGGTAAGGGTAAGTTTTAGTCTTACGGTTAGGGTTAGGGTAAGTTTTAGGGTAAGGGTAAGTGTTAGGTTTAGGTTTAGTCTTAGGGTAAGGGTAAGTGTTAGTGTTTGGGATATGGTTAGTGTTAGGATAAGGGTAGAGTTAGGGTTACGGTTAGGGATGGTGTTAGGGTTAGCGTTAAGTTTAAGGTTAGGGTTAGGGTTAGGGTTAGGGTTATGATAAGGGTAAGGGTTAGGGCTAGGGTTAGGGTTAGGGCTAGGAAAAGTGTAAGGGTTAGGGTTAGGGTTAGGCTTAGGTTTAGGGGTTAGGGTTAGGTTTAGGTTTAGGATTAGGGTTAGGTTTTGTGTTAGGGTTAGGGTAATGATAAGGGTTAGGTTTAGGGTTAGGGTTAGGGTTAGTGTTAGGTTTAGGGTTCGTGTTAGGGTATGGGGAAGTGTTAGGGTTAGGGTTAGGGTTAAGATTAGGGTTAGGGTTAGGGTTAGGTTAAGGGTTAGGGTTAACGTTAGGGTAAGGGTTAGGGTTAGTGTTAGGGTTTGGGTTAGGGTTAGAGTTAGGTTTAGGGGTAGGGTAAGGGTAAGGTTTATGGTTAGGGTTACGGTTATGTTAAGGGTTAGGGTTAGGTTTAGGGTTAGGGTTAGGGTAAGGGTAAGTGTTAGGTTTAGGTTTAGTCTTAGGGTAAGGGTAAGTGTTAGTGTTTGGGATATGGTTAGTGTTAGGATAAGGGTAGAGTTAGGGTTACGGTTAGGGATGGTGTTAGGGTTAGCGTTAAGTTTAAGGTTAGGGTTAGGGTTAGGGTTAGGGTTATGATAAGGGTAAGGGTTAGGGCTAGGGTTAGGGTTAGGGCTAGGAAAAGTGTAAGGGTTAGGGTTAGGGTTAGGGTTAGGTTTAGGGGTTAGGGTTAGGTTTAGGGTTAGGATTAGGGTTAGGTTTTGTGTTAGGTGGTTAGGGTAATGATAAGGGTTAGGTTTAGGGTTAGGGTTAGGGTTCGTGTTAGGTTTAGGGTTCGTGTTAGGGTATGGAGAAGTGTTAGGGTTAGGGTTAGGGTTAAGATTAGGGTTAGGGTTAGGGTTAGGTTAAGGGTTAGGTTTAAGGTTAGGGTAAGGGTTAGGGTTAGTGTTAGGGTTTGGGTTAGGGTTAGAGTTAGGTTTAGGGGTAGGGTAAGGGTAAGGTTTATGGTTAGGGTTACGGTTATGTTAAGGGTTAGGGTTAGGGGTTAGGGTTAGGATTAGGGTTAGGGTTAGGGTAAGGGTTAGGGTTAAGGTTAGGTTAAAGGGTTAGGGTTACGGTTAGGGTTAGGGAAAGGGTAAGTGTTAGGGTTAAGGTTAGGGTTAGGGTTAGGGTAACGGTTAGGTTTAGGGTTAGGGTTAAGGTAAGGGTAAGTGTTAGGCTTAGGGTTAGGGTTAGGGTAAGTGTTAGGGTAAGGGTTAGGGTTAGGTTTAGGTTTGGGGTTATGTTAGGTTTAGGATTAGGGTTACGGTAATGTTAAGGGTTAGGGTTAAGTTTAGCGTTATGTTTAATGTTGGGGTTAAGGTTAGGGTTAGGGTTAGGGTAAGGGTGAGGGTTAGGTTTAGGTTTAGGGTTAGGGTTATGTTTAGGGTTACGGTTAGGGTTAGGGTTAGGGTTAGTGTAACGTATGTGTTAGGGTTAGGGATAGGGTTAAGGTTAGGGTTAGGGTTAGCGCAGGGTAAGGGTAAGGGATAAGTTTAGGGTTAGGGTTAAGGTAAGGGTAAGGGTTAGCGTTACGGTTAGGTTTATGGTTAGGTAAGGGTTAGGTTTAGGGTTAGGTTTAGGGTTAGGGTAAGGGTAAGTGTTAGGGTTAGGGTTAGGGTTAGGGTTAGGGTTAGCATAAGGGTAAGGGTTAGGGTTAGGGTTAGGGTTAGGGTTAGTGTAAGGGTTAGCGTTAGTGTTACGGTTTGGGTTAGGGTTAGAGTTAGGTTTAGGGTTAGGGTAAGGGTAAAGGTTATGGTTAGGGTTAGGTTTAGGTTAAGGGTTAGGGTTAGGGGTTAGGTTTAGGATTAGGGTTACGGTAAAGTTAAGGGTTAGGGTTAAGTTTAGGGTTAGGTTTAGGGTTGGGGTTCAAGTTAGGGTTAGGGTTAGGGTAAGGCTGAGGGTTAGGGTTAGGGTTATGTTTAGGGTTACGGTTAGGATTAGGGTTAGGGTTAGTGTAAGGGTATGTTTTAGGTTTAGGGATAGGGTTAAGATTAGGGTTAGGTTAGCGTTAGGGTAAGGGTAAGGGATAAGGTTAGGATTCGGTTAAGGTAAAGGTAAAGGTTAGGGTTACGGTTAGGTTTACGGTTAGGTAAGGGTTAGGTTTAGGGTTAGGTTTAGGGTTAGGGTAAGGGTATGTCTTAGGGTTAGGGTTAGGGTTAGGGTTAGTGTTAGCATAAGGGTAAGGGTTAGGGTTAGGTTTAGGGTTTGGGTTTGGGTTTGGGTAAGGGTTAGGGTTAGGGTTAGGGTAAGGGTTAGGGTTAGGGTTAGGTTAGTGTTAGGGTAACGGTAAGTGTTAGTGTTAGGGTTAGGGTTAGGTTTAGGTTTAGGTTTAGGGTTAGAGTTAGGGTAAGGGTAAGCGTTAGTGTTAGGGTTAGTGTTAGGTTTAGGGTTAGGGTAAGGGTAAGGGTTAGGGATAGGGTTAGGGTTAGGGTTAAGGTTAGGGTTAGGGTTAGGGTTAGGGTAAGGTTTAGGGTTAGGTTTAGTGTTTGGGTTAGGGTTAGGAAAAGTGTAAGGGTTAGGGTTAGGGTTAGGTTTAGGTTTAGGGTTAGGGTTAGGGTAATGGTAAGGTTTAGGGTTAGGGTTAGGGTTACTGTTAGGTTTAGGGTTCGGGTTAGGGTAAGGGTAAGGATTAGGTGTAGGGTAGGATTAAGGTTAGGGTTAGGGTTAGGGTTAGGTAAGGGTAAGGTTTAGGGTTAGGGTTAGGGTAAGGGGAAGGGTTTGAGTTTGTGTTTATGTTAGGGTTAAGGTTAGGGTTAGGGTTAGTTTTCGGTTTTGTGTTAGGTTTAGGTTTAAGGTTAGGGTTAGGGTAATGGTAAATATTAGAGTTAGGTTTAGGTTTAGGGAAAGGGTAAGGTTTAGGGTTAGGGTTAGGGTAA